>NC_049984.1:5915880-5988861 GCF_000003815.2 Branchiostoma floridae
CGGTGCCCTTGTGTGCAGAGCTGACCCTGACGTCGCAGGGGATGCCCAGTGCCTGGCACCCTTTACTGATCTTCTGCCCGTGTTCCAAGTCCGTGGCTGAGCCCATCAGGACAACCACCTGAGCGCTGGGCTTGGTCTGCAGCAGCTGGGGGTTAACAACAGGGAAATGTTAGTTACTCAGCTTGGACTTATATGGATAACTTAACAGTTCCTGTGCTGGTATTGATGATGTACATGTAGATGTAAAGGGGTGTTAAAGTTTTACAGAAAATGCAATGCCATTTGCATACTTGGTAATTTCATGCCTTTTTTGCTTAATACAAGTATGTACAAAAAGTAGCTATTCTACATATACAACAAGCAATTTTATGAGTGTACCTAACAACTTTTACTACTACACTAACCAGTCTGTCTGTCTGCCTGCAAGTGTTTCTGACTTACTCACACAGCAATATGGGTGCTCACAAAGCATTATTAGTAAAGGGGGCAAAATCTACCATCTCTGATTGTCTTTGTCCATGGCAAAAGTAAGCACAGAAAGACCAAAGCAAACAAACAAACAAGAAACCTTTCCTACCTTGACCCTCTCTGCGACCCACTGGAAGTTCCTCTTGACCTCGTCCAGAGCCTCTGCTGTCACCTCCTTCAGCTCACGGTACACCTGCTTGTCCTTCATCAGCCGGCGGTCACCTGACGGCCACAGCCGCCACGAGTCGCTGTCAATCAGGTCAGCCAGGACAATCTCACCTGGAGAAAAAAAAAAAATTGTTCATCGTTAGGGCTCGAAATTAATTTCTTGGATTTGGTGCACTGGTGCACCCAACCTAAAAATTGGGTGCACAAAAAAAATTGGATGCACCACGTGTGTGAGTGACATAAAAATGAAGAAAAATGTCAGAAAAAACCTTAAACTTCGTTTTGATCAATACTAAGAAAATAGAAAAAATTCATGAAATTATCATAGTCCAGCTAAAGAAAATTAGAAAAATAAAAGACAGAAAAGTTGTCAATAGAATACCATTGTAAAATTAAGATAATATTACAAATCAATCTCTACAACTATATAGGATGGAAAGATTACTTCCAGGTGTTTCTAGTGACATCCATCACTTCTCAGTTGCATTGAAAAATCAGCACCGACCTTTTGTGTTGACGCCAAACTCGATCTTCATGTCCACCAGCGTGCAGTTCTGTGTGGCCCAGGCCTTCTCCAGAACCTCAAACACGGCAACCGTCGTCCGGCTCATGATCTCAACCTCGTCTCGACCAATCACGCGGCCCCCTGCCTCCAGCTTGGCTCCGAGCAGCTGTTCGTACGACCACTGGGGATCATGGTTCTCATCATCCTGGCACAGAAACAACATGGAGAGTTATGGAAAAGTGATATAATGGAACAAATACAACAATGGATAATATCATGTATACATGGAATGGTATAAAAATAATGGAAAAGCATAATGTAAACTTCGTCTTATTTAGCTTCTTTAGCTCCCCTCAAGAAATGATCTTCAATATTCAATGTTCAATATTTTGTACCAACTGCCAAGGACATACTGGAAGAACACAAGAACTGTGGCATGAAGTGCAGCAGCCCCACCTACCAATTCAGACACAAACTGCACCCATCACTGGATCATTGATGTTGGGACAATGATTATCTTTTTCCCACGTTGTTGACTTAACAAACATTTAGAATATTCTGGATACTAGAACTGTGAAACCACAATGGTGCATTCAATCGCCAAAATTATAATTGATATTACTGCATCATACATTTGATAAATAAGAAAGTAACATGCTTTCACAAGAGCCCACCTTGAAGAAAGTCTCCAGCTTGGGTGGAGAGAACCTGTACCCTTCTTTAACTCCTACGTTCCGTTTTAAGAAGGATCCGGTAGCCAATCGTCGTGTGACCCATTCGATGGGAATCATGTCACAGCGCTGGGCGATGAAGGACTTGTCGTCATGTTGCCGTACGAAGTGGTTCTTTATACCTGGGAAACAAAAGGGACAATTCGTCAATCTGGTCGGGTTGCAGCTCAGGTGCAGGAGACTGTTGTTGTTTCAATGCACCAAGGCCACTCCTAATTAATTTCTTGGTCCTCGGATTTAGAAGAATAACATCTGAGAGGACAGTCTTCTCATTACTTACTGCTCAGGTTTCAAGGAGAGAACAGACTCGATGCAAGTTTTCTTCCCTGTAATCTTTTTCGTAATGTCGTCATGTCTCTGAACTAGAGGATTTACATGTAACTAGTGTGGCTAAACATAGGACTTCTCTACTTCATGCTACATTAACCTGATTGAATCACGCTTATAGGGGCCTGCCAACAACATTAATATTTTCAGTAACGGCTCCCTTGGCTGATGGTAAAAGGTGCACCAACTCTGCGAGGAGGGGCCAGTTACAGCCCAGACATTTGCATTACACAGATTAATGCTACATGAACATGCACTTGCACAATGTAGATGTACAAGGCTATGACCTACTACATGTTGGTACGTCTCATACTACTCACCTGCACTGGTCAGGAGATGGAAGATGGAAGTTGCGGTTGCCGTGGAGATGACGGCCTTGCCCTCCAAGTCGTTTGCACGTGCGCCATCTCCGGCAGTGATGCGGTCCTTAGACAGGATGTAGACATTTGCGGGGTCGTCGGGGAGGGCGTAGACGATCTTGGTCTTGCCTTCGATGATCTTGTCTCCAAGCTTTAGTCCTGAATATAAGAAAAAGATTGCTACTATTCAGAGTACTGACAAACTCAAAGCTATGTATTCTATTTTCTGAAATTTATCAGAGTGTCTGTACAGTGTATGTGTTACCAGATATTTCAGGTTAGCATAGCACAAGAAGCGCTGGATGGATTGTGATGATATTATGCATGTATTGTTGGTAGTTTTTGGAAAGACGGGAGTCCAGGTCATTTATGGACCTTCTGGCAGATTTCCTAATTTATATTAGGAGTGTTTCTGTAACCCTGAGTTGGGGATTGCATGGGTGTACTCGTTTCAGCATTCAGATTTATCGTCTTGGGTAGAGTGTTGATTCGAGTCATGTCTTTGTAGTGACTTCAGACTTATATATGTGTGACCCCAGGGCTTAAAAACGGAGATGGGTGCCGGGCCTACGCATCACAATGTGGCGCATGGCAACTTTAGGAAATACTCTTACTTCTTAGTCCTAGGCTACATTGAACTTGACACATACAGATAAGAGCGGGTGTTTGACCCAGTGTGCTTGGCCAAATTTGGGGGCACGATTTACAGGCAAATGTGTCCCACTGTCACTCGGTATCAGAATGAAGAGGAGCGTGCACTAATCCATGGTGGATTGTACAGTAACTGAGTAAGTGCCTGAACATTTGTACAGGTTTCAAATTTATGGCAAAACTTCCTGCCCTAACACTTACAGGGGATGCAATAACATGCGACGAATGCGGTCTACTGACATCTGATATGACCATGGTGAAACCTGATACAGCCGTAGGCATTCTATCCACACCTGATATGCCCATATCAAATTTTGTACAGCACTACAGGTGGTCAAGTGTACTGCAAAAATTGAGCACATGTGCCACAAGTCAATGCTCTAGGGACAGGGGGGAAATGGTTGCTAAGGAAAGGGTGTAAAAAATGGACAGGTCTGTTCTAACGTAATATGACTGGTGATAAAATTTGAGAATGTCTATCACTAGTATCAGTGTAGTTGGTCGTCTGTCTGGGTTTCTTTTGTCATGAATAATTTGGGCCCCAAAAGATAATTTAGCTCCCCAGTAATAATAGTAACTAGTTCAGAATGCCGCAACTAGTGGCCATATGGCTCTAAGGCCTGGGGCAGTTGGTTCCTAAATCCTACAGTCTTTCTCTCTCTTTAGATCCCCCTTTCTAGTGGCTTGAGCTGGACAGTGCACCATTCATATATATTGCCAGATATATCAATATTTTCGTACACTTACAATTTATTTATTTACAAGGCTTATCTATTGTCCCTGATGCAATTCGGATATCAAGTCAAAGTATCAAGGCTTCTAAAAACTAAAATCTACTGTTCCCAGACTTGTAACAGAATTCCACCAGAAATTCGCACGTGTTATTCACACCCTGGTTCATTCATAAGCCACGCGTTCGGGACGTGATCATAAATCAGCTCGATTTTGGTCGTACAGGAAATATAAAATGGCTTCCTAAATCCAGGCAACATGGTCGTATGATCCACACTTACCTGCCATGACGAATCAGACGATATTTTGTGGTTTTGAGAGAGAAAATCTCAGCTCTCTGCTCGAAGATACGAACCTGTCTGGTGCTCGACTAGTAATGAGACCGCACGTGACCACCAGACACCGGAAGTGATCCTTTTTTTCGCGCCAAAATCTTTGTGTCATGTTACAGGGTCTATAGCTAGTTCCTCCGTAGAGCGTTTGGCTTGCACTAGCGACATCTAGCGATTTTAAGGTAATGCGCAACAAGCCTTGCATTATCCGCGGAGTACAGTTCACTGGTGCTGTTTTCATGAAAAGGCTCACATGGTGGCGCTGCCGTTCTGTTCAGCATACCATGATCGTGCGGTTAGTATTGCAGAATCTAGAAAGGTCGTTGGCTTGGAACCCTGGCAGGCCCTGCGTTGCACTCTTATATTTTGTAGGAAGGGCATTTGACACCTAGTGTCACTTGACTCACATGAAGCTATACTTCATCTACTTTCAGTCAGGCAGATTTTCTAGAATAAGATGAAAGTCCGTATTTCAGGAGAGTCACACGTTGAAAGCCTGAAGTAGGAGTCCATCCCAATGTGAATGGTGTGGTCTTACAGCTTGTGCTTACTGTACAAAACTGGTTTACCGGTTAAACGGAAACCAAACCAAACCAAAGCTTGTCTCTATCAGACTTCGCACTGGCCAAATAGTGATATGGGACTTTGGCCAAGTTTATAAAAATAAAAGCCTAGTAGGAGTTAATTGGCCTAGTAGTGAACTGACCGGCTGGCTTGTCCCAACTTATTCGGCCAAATTCTGCTATGGCACGTCTGATGGGAGACTAAGCCAAACCCGCGATGGTCATGAAGTGCGTTGGCATTTTAGCGACCGAGTCTTCGCCATGACATACTTTCAAGTCTGGCGTATCTTTTATCACATACTAGTAGACGGTCTGATGTGTCTGTCTTTCTCACCATGCCCTCATAGTGGGTCTTATCTTCCCCTACTCGTAGGTACTAAGAAGAATGATCAAGGCAGCGTGATTCCTCTCTTGGCAGCGCTGTTACCGACAGTCTCCGCTTCTTACTTTGAAATCCTCTTCAAAAACGCAGGACATAACACTTCAGAGGTTTTAACTTTCAACATGTCGCCGGCCTTCACAAGAAAGCTCGTCTCAGGCCTTCGGCACTCACTAGTCTAGCTATGGTCCCAACAATCTATGTACCCCCCACCTCAAGAAAATCTTGACTATGGGTACACGGGTATGATTACTGTTTCGAAAGAAACTCGGCACAAAAAAATGGAATATCAACTTTCCTTGATCATACAGTATTTCCGTTGTTTCTGCATAAATGTCGATGTATCATATATCAATAGAAAGCTTGTGTGATTTTCTTTTCGGTGGTATAAAATCGTTATCATTGTAAACTCATGGAACGAGCACCTGGCTAACGTGAGTGGGTCACCAAAAAAATTTCCCCAAATTTCCCTTCCCTCTGTTTAACACTGTATCGTCCGGTTGGTATAGCTGTATCTGTATCTGTATCTGTATCTATATAGCCGGTATAACCGCCGTTCGGCGTAACACACCAGCTGCGGGTGTTAAAGGTTCAATCAATTCTTGTTTTCATGTAAATTTTGGTATACAGAACATCCAAGTTTATTTTCAGCTTTTCAGTTTTATTTTTGGTATATAATACATTGAAATTTATGCTGAAATAACGGAAATATGATCTACCAAAGTTGATATTCCAAACTTTTTGTGCCGAGTTTATATGTCCAAAGGCACGTTATAGGCGTTCCAGAGGCTTTACATTCGAGAAGAGCAACTTTAAATTTGCATTGCCTACAGAACACCTCAGAAGTTTGTGAGCAGCGACTAACATTGGATTAACCTGGGCATATCTCAGATGATTTGGGGCTGGCAATGCATGCAGCTGTCTGATTGACCTACATTGATATGCGCCATCATGGGTTGTACGAACAATGTTAAACTGACAGCCGTACAATCTCTCTCGACACAGTGATAATTGGTATAGTGCATCAAAGCTCAATATCGATGAACTTTCAAACTATTAATGATAATTGATTACCTCGTGAGTCAGTTTCGAGGGACGCCGAATCCGCGGTGATTTGCGATAACCGGTCACCTGTAATTGGTTTACAGGGGTCCACATTAGCTCGTGATTATTGATCGTTTCAGCCGACTGACCCTGGATTACGGTTCACAAGACTTTGCCAAAATGCCAATCTGCTACGAAAGACACGATAGCGCCGTTCTGTAGTGGCTGTGGGGTATTGAAATAAATCATACCTGTTCCCTGTCCCAGTTAGCAAGCGAGGAGACGGAATATGTTGGTGGATTTCCTTTGATTGTTCTTCATTTATATTCTTGTATGGATTTACAAACTCTTGTATTGATTTTGTGTTGGTGTAGGCATGAAAATGAGCTAATGGTTTGAGTATGCTGTCAGCAGGTGTTGTCAAGACTCCTATGTATTCAGTGTCTACACATATAGCTAGCTTTCTTAAACATCTTTTAGATAGTGAATTGTGTACCAAAGGTGATGTGAGACACATATTTTGATTATACAGTTCCATTATAGAGATTAGGAAAGTCATTTAACTACTTTGAATGATAAACAAAGGACTCACTAGAACATCATGTGAACTTGGAAAAATAGAGTGGACGTAACTTGGGTCTAGACACCAGTGGTGGTGATAATGATTTAGGTAGACATCGCTCTCTTTAGCAAGCAAAGATGATTATAATGGCAAAGGGAAACTTGGCCCCATCTGCGTACCTATAGACCAAGAGAATACAATGGACGCAAACAAAGTCACAGCATTCAATTCTTATGAACTGTTAGTTCGCTCACCTATCGGGCATCGTTCCATCTCAGCATCCAAGTTCATTTCAAACTATGAGAAATCGTTGTAGGGCGTCGATTCACATACAAGTAGACTTGTATTGTGTGTTTCACCCGGTCAAAAGCTAGGCGCAACTGTTACAGTCACCAGACCAGAAGATTTAACTGGCGCCGGTCGATCGTCTGGCTAGGAAAACATGAGGCAACGGTCTTTCTCTCCTAATAAAAACCACACAATAAAGACGGGAGGTGTGTAGATATTTCTTGTAGACCTTCGGCGATAAGTTTTGTAATATTACAAACGTGTTAAGTTTGTGCGCTTCACTATGAAGTACAGTGTGTTGGTAATCTAAAGTAAATAGTTGTCATTCGTAACTTTAAAGTTTTAAACTATGGGTATCACTTAAGCACCACCACCATGGAGAAGAGCAAAATAACAGGACTAGACACTTTAAGACAAATCGAGAATGTCTGTGTGTATTTTCTTGATATTTGGTGTGTGAGTAGGTTTTGAATAAAGCTTCTACATTGTGATAAATGCGATGGTGTACCTACGCCGACATGTACAACGATTCCGTACAGTTTGGAATGAACTTGGAAGTTAGATGGAACGATGTCCGATAGCTGAGCAGACTAACAGTCTACAAGTATTGAATGCTGTTGCTTTGTTCACATTCATCGCATTTCTCTTGGTCAAGGAGATAGGCCGAAAGCTTGGGCAGTTTAAGGTTTTTTTTTGCTGTGCAACAAATAACTTTATTTCCATTCATCAAATACCAGTAATTTATGCGTTTAAGTAATTCTCTCCCCGTCAATTGTCGTCTGCTCGTCACATTACAGGGCCTGTATGACTCCCTCGGGAACAATCGAAATCGGTTCATGAGTAGTCTCCAAGCAGACCCTACGGTGCCTTAGAAATAGTATCAAAGCTGGCAAGGGACTTAGTATAGCGGCTCCGGTGCCCGTTTGACTCCCTTTGGTCGGCTATCTCCCTTTGGCCGGCTATACTCCTTTGGCAGCTTTGATACTATCTCTTTAGGCACCGTAGGGTCTGCTTGGAGACTAGTTCATGAGTTCATTGCACCCGCCAAGCGACCTCTTCACGTTTGGAGTTAATCTCTGTTGATCGATGTCGTCTGCACTACAAAACCGGGGCTTTGACGTATCGACACCTGATCTGTCATTGTCAGAAGTGATGTATTATGGTGAGCAGTATTTTATGTAGAGCATCCTTCATGGCACCAAACATGTAACCCAGAGCCCTTACACTAATCAACCCCCCGGCAAACCTAATTTGTAGCAATAACCTCCTTGTTGTGCTAGTTAAATATCTCATTCTCTGAGCAGAAGAATTGGTCGGGGTCATTTTGTGGTCTCTTGTGGTGTTTTCTGCGTTTTTCGGCTTTTGCTAATGGCGTAGGCTTTTGGGGGGCTTTGCTGGCCCACTGTACCAGGAAAGCATACGCCATTTATTTATCCAAGTCATTATAGAGATATGTAGAAAGGCAGCAAAGTTCACAATAGACCACAAAATTACCTCGACATGCAGATTCGTCTGCAAGGCGGACTGGATGGGAGTGAGGCCATGTGGATTCGACTACTCGTATATGAATGGAATACTCTGAGATCTCAGAACTGATGCGGGGATGCGGGGAAAATAAAAGTTCGGAAAATACGCTGCCGTCATCGTGAAATGAAACTTTTCACTCAGGGATAGATACCGTAGAGCCAACAAACGTGTATTTGTACACCTCATGAATCTTTAACATGAATATAATCAGTCATGGAAAAGATTCTGATTTAAAAGAAAACAAAACTTCACTTCCACTTTAATTTTCGCTTCAAAAATACATTGCTTTATCAATTAATTCGAAATTCGTTGAATTGCTGAGATAATTGGTGAACTCAGTGGAAAATTGGAAAAGAAGTGTTCCATATAGTATAGGGTTTCATTAGTGATTGGAATCATGGGTAGAGAGCCAAGCCGTCTCCTCAAAGTGCCCTCGATTATTACACATTCCTCGGAAGGGTTGGAAACAGCGCGGGGGGTCACTGGGTCACGCAGGTGATTGACATCTCCGGTCATGCGTGAGGACTCGGCAATAACCGCCTAAGTGTCGTGGGAACCACACGCCTTACTTAGGGGACCACCTGGTACGAAATTAGATAGGCGTACTATCCAAGCAGATGTAATAATCGTACTCTTTTTTAGCATTTTACGTCTGTTTTTGCAACATTTGTAGTAGATGTGTACTGTTTCCTTGTACTGTGTGTTTCAAGAATTACCCTTCTTATAGGAAAGAGTCCAATGTGGTAATCTCCAAGCAGATTCACCGGTTTTAAGACTGTATTCATGTGCCAAACAATATGCATCGCTCATGAATCATATGGGAAAAGGGTCAAAGGAGCCCACATAAGGTCTAGGGCAAAGTAGAATAAACGGAAAGAGGAATACTCTAAACTTGTTCTCAACCTAGAAAAGGAAAACAAACATAAGCAAATCAAACTAGATAAACAAAAAAGAAGAGAGACGGGGACATCTTCGATCAACATGACATTTTTGCAGAAACTGAAAACTTAAATCTGTTAAGACAATGGATACTGTACATGTCTTGCATTTACGGTAGATATGCTCAATGGATATTAGTTTGGTACGCTTGATATATTGCTGAATATAAGTTTTATCAGTCGTCGTGTAGAAACGAGAAGGTGTATTGACACAATAAAAAGAACAGCGACTTCCGTACGGTCAACCACGAATAAAAAATAAATGTTAGAAGCAACTTACTAAGTAATAAAGTCTGACATGAGCGAATCCGTGATATCCTATAACAGCCCGGTACGGTGGTAGGGCTAGCTGATCATGGGTTTCAGGAGGTTTTCCAATAGCAAGGTAATTTCAGATATTGTTTTGGAGGCCGCAAGGAGAGAGGCGTGTAAATCCGCCTCCCAATAACCTGCCCCACACTATGGATTGGATCCCGTACGGACTCAAAAAGACATATACTCGTACATGACCTTTACTTTAAAGTTCTCTCTTTAAAACTCAAGCAAATGGCGTTAGTTTGACATGTTTTGGGCCTTTCCATTAAGCAGCTTTCCTGACTCATTGTTTTCCCGAGATACCTGACCCCGAAATACCGGAAAGGTTCTCTGATGTTTACAGAAACGACTTTGTTCATTTCTTTGCACTAGCCTGAGCTCCACCCCGGTCTCCATCAGACCAACTAGGGTGTCTATAAGGGAAAATGAATTGCCAGGAGATTTTGGTCACCGCAAAGGTTTATTTGCCCCCAGCTGCTTGTTTGTAAAACTTTGGTATGTAACGTTACAACTTTGGTAAGTCCACTAATAGCTATGTAATTGGTGCCCCGTAGCGTACTAATCCTCTCTATTGCTATGTGAGTACAAGAAAAATGATAAGCTTCCGGCCAACTGACTGGCAAATTAGTCACCCAAATGTTACCGGATTCTGTCATCATTAAAGCAGTAAAGTTTTTCTTATTTTATCCACCCTCGATTGAATCTTTTGGCCCATTATTCAGTCATTTTTTTGGGGGACCGGATTCTGTCATCTTTAACCTAATAGGAAGGCCTGGTGGGGGTTATAAACATCATACTCCGGTTTACTTCTCTGATTACTTCTCCAATTTTAAGTCTCTACAAGACTTCACTGGTTACAGGGGGAATATTCGCCATCGAAGGGCGTCATGTAATAGCCTCTCCTTCGATTGAATCTCCTGGACAAATATTCACTATGTTTTGCCGAATTCCATAGCCCGTTTTGCCGAATTCCATAGCCCGTTGTGCCGAATTCCATAGCCCTCTATAGCTATACAGCATGGTAGAGGCCATATTCAGTTCAGGTCAGTTCAATTCATTGGCTTCGTTCTTTGAGAGGTGGGATCACAGCCACCACGAGGCTATATCCATCCTACTCTATCTTGATTTCACTCCTCTGATTAAATTTCTACAGACTATATATATGGCATTAGAAACGATCTGAGGAACGAGCCGAGTACCAGGAAAATTTCGCACAAAACGGAAAAGAAATGTTAGCAACAGTAGTAAGTGGGTATAAACGTGTTCTAGTTGTTCAGTTTGTCCATTAGTCTACCACGCCCCATGGATCGCGCTGAAAGGGGTTGCCTGGTGGATGTCACACACTTTTACACATGTAGGGCAAGGTGAGCACGTGTTCTGACTTCACCTTTACACGGAGATTACACTGGTCGCATATTTCCGCTGCAGCTCGATCATCTGTCTCACACTGGTCAGCACTGATGAATGTATTGACCTCCACAGTAGACTGGATCATTTGTTTGGCTTCTCATGTTTATTCTGTCTAATAATGTATCAATTTGCTACTTGGCTCCAGACGGATGAAAAACGTCTTAATCTCATATATCGTTCAAGACGGTGAATTGGTGCAGGTGAAATAGAATGCTGTCAGACGCTCGGTAACAATCAGTACCAAACGGATACAGTAAAAAAACAGGACAAGAATAAGCTAAACGATTAGTCTAGCTCTGCACGTTCATCACTGCTGACAAGGCCGGTAGAAAGTCTGTTCTGGCCTTGGTGCTGAAGAAGTACCCAGTACCGGTTCAGCACCGAGAAAATCATGAAGGTACAGGTTTGAATTCCAGGAAAATCAATAAGCGAAAGCTACTCTTCCAGGAGTAACATGGACACAGAAAACATGGACACAGACAACATCCCACAATTACAAGTAATAACAATCGTCCATACAAAATATCATAAAAACGCATGTGCCTTATCAAGTATCTCAATGTCGAGCCAAATGTATATATCGCCGGGTATTATACTTGGATAGACTTACATAAGTGTTTAACTGTTTGACGTGGTGTATTCATATGTATAATCTACGGCCAATTATGAGCACAATGAGTTCAATTCAAAGAAAAACACAGAATTGCACGTTTAAGACTGGTGTTACAAATATGAAAACATCATCAAACTATTTTCTCAATATTCAGGTATTAATCCATTAAATGAAACACTACGAAAGCCCCTTAGTAACAACTGAGAGCCACTATGTACACATATTCCCCAGATTGCCTGATAAAAGTAATGTATTTTCTCTAATAATAAGTTTATGACATTTTACAATATATATCATATATTCCATGTCGATCTCATACTCATAAACCATCGTGAGCCAAGACAAATTGTCATGTTGTTGATGAGCATTTTTGAGGAAGAGCAAATTAGACTTTCTTTTGTTAAAGTCCCCCAGAGTAACAAAATCATTAGGCGCTTCAGCATCATTCATCAGTGTCTACTCATCTAACCTACTGTACGTGTAAGGCTGATTGCCACCGTTGATTCCGACAGAAACTGTCGAAGTTGCTTGGTTATACACAACACTTTGGCCTGAAGGAGACTTCTTTTTTGGTCCCCGTAATATCCAGAAGTATATTACTGAAAATATAAAGGCACAAACAAAGAGAGTTCCGGCTACTGCTGCAAGAAGAGGCCTGACGAAAATAGGCAGTGAGGACGGACCAGGAGCATTGTTTTCTGCCCTTTCTGGATGGAGGAGGGAAACAGTTCGTGAAGTCAATGGGCTACTTAGATGAGAGTTAATTGTTGTTTGTTCGCAGATGGAATCTCCAAGACCTACGTCCTGTAGCAAATTTTTACCTTGAAGATTACTCGGTCCATCGCATGTGATCTGCCACTCAAATGCGAAGGCACCTTTCATTCTTTGCCTAAAGGAAACCATCCCACAGTCACACTGCCAGGGGTTATTGCCAATACTTATGTTTGTGATGGACGCCAGTATGTCATATGCCGTAGCGTTTTCATTTCATTGTCCTCAATCTGAAGATCTGTCAGCGAAGAGATATCAATATTTGATAAGGCCTCGGCGGGGAAGACGTTGATCTTGTTGTGGGACAGTAAGAGTGCCTGGAGCCGTGGCAGATTCACAAACGCGTCAGCGGCAATGCTGCTGATGTTGTTGTACTCCAGGTCTAGGTGCTGAAGTTTCGGCGTGCCGCTGAAGGCGCCTGCCTCGATACTACTGATGTCGTTCCTGTGCAGGTCCAGCCACTCCAGGCTATCCAGGCCCTCAAAGGCGTCAGCTGGGAGGCTGGTCAGCTGATTGTTGTCAAGATGCAGGGACGTCACGTTATGGAGGCCCTGAAATACGTTAGCTGGGAGACTGGGCAACTTGTTCTGGCCAAGCCACAGTTCCCGCAAGCTCCCGAGTCCTACAAATATGTCAGATGGGAGACTGGCTAGCTCATTTTGTCCGAGCCACAATTCCTGAAGCTTACCAAGTCCCGCAAATATGTCAGCTGGGAGACTTCGCAGTTCGTTCTGGTACATGTCTAAAATCGCGAGGTTACCAAGTCCATTGAATATATCAGCCGAAAGACTGGTCAATTCGTTCTGGTAAAGATCCAGGCGCTGCAGATGACCGAGTCCGTTGAATATGTCGTTTGGTAGAGCGGACAATTTGTTGTGGTAAAGCTCCAAGCGCTGAAGATGACCAAGTCCTGCAAACGCATCGGCTGGGAGACTGGCAAGTTGGTTCTGGTAAAGATACAATTCAGTTAAACTAGTCAAGTTACTGAATGTCTTACTCTCGATTAGAGATATCTTGTTATTCCCAAGATGTAGGTATGTTACATATCGGTACTTTAAGAAGTCAGACTGGCGTAATGTGGTGATGGCGTTGTCGCGCAGGTCCAGACGGACGATGCTGGCAGGTAGGTCCTGAGGAACACTGGTGAGGCCTGACCCGCGGCAGTCACAGGTTAGAGAACAGCTGCTGCTGCAGGCTGTGGTCGGTCCGCTTTCCTTCAGGATGACCAACAGGAGAAGGAGCACCCATTTCACTTTGTTGGACATTGTGCCTATAACAAAACAGAAATGAGAATCTGAAGGTTGAAAGACAACATCATCTGAGCGTTATCTCTGTATATCTCTACATGTGCAGGAAGTGCTTATATTTTGGCATATATCAGGTAAAAGACGCATACATGTACTAGAAAAAAATAGTTCACCTCAATTCACAATTCAAAAAGTTTCTTTTGCTCGTAAAGGTTGCTTTAGTCTTGCCTATATAGTGACTACACACTATTGTGGTAGTAGCAGCCCATGGATTAAGGGGTTTAGTGGTCATTCTGTTAAGTAATGTAAAATTAGAGTGGTGGATGCAGCTCGGTGTTTGCAGAAAGTTCAACCCCTTTACTTAGGTTGATCACTCCGAATTCAGGCCTAGCCACTGACGTCATCCCTTCGGGCTTTCGACTAACGTTAGATATGCATTATTATATATTCATATTCATTATAGATTTACATTGACTGGAGTTTCTTGGTGTATTAGATCTTACGGTACGTTTTTCCTTCTATATAGTGTCGTTTCGGGGGATATTTTTCTTGCAATACGGTGACAATGGAAAAGTCTCTTGAAAGTGTAGCTATATGTTTCAACAAAGGGCTCAAAACTATGCCGTGTCCCATTTCTAGATGAGTGTCAGACCGGTCCATCCGCTTGTCACCGTGTTTGTTTGTGTAAGGCGCCTCTTACTGGGTGCACGCAAGTAACCGTACCCAATGACGTAGTCTTGATTTGTACTGGTTAGGAAACGTTAAGCATGGTCGTTGACCTTTTTTCTGCACAGATTTCACTATATTTTCAAAATTTTGTTGTTGCTATCATTTGCTATCTGTAGAATATCTATGTTATACTTATTGTGTCAGTAAAGCTGACTTGAATATATCCCAAAACGTTAGAAATAAACAATCAATGAATGAACTTTATTGGATGGCAATTATGAATGAGCAGGCAGTTTATTGAAGTATCAATTTGCTTACAACTTCTTGTCATTGCTATCGTTATTGGATGGGCCGACTACATTCTTTTCTCAGTCAGGGTTTAAAACTCTGTTACATTGCTGACACCTTGTGACATGGTGACAGTTCCAATTCCCATTTCCTCGACGCCATTTTTAAATGACATTCGAACCAAACATTTAAGCTGACAACTGTTCCTACACCAGAGTTTCCTTTACCTGCAACGAATCGTAGAGACATTACGTTTTATGTAGGATAATTGAAGACTTACCTTGGTGTAAGCGCCTGATTGCCCGGAATCTATAGAGATCTTCTCAGTTCACCTGAAGTGTCGGGAGCCTGTCTGGTGCAGTGTTCTTCACCACTGTGACGTGTCTGATCTGATCATGGTTGAACCTGTGATTATCGGGTCCGATCAAGGCGTTGGCTTCAGTTCAACATTGCATGATACGTAACATGCCTACAGGCTACCTCCGTGGTTTGTGTATTTACCTGTAGCAACCATTTAAGAGTTCTGCGGCACATGCGTGACGCAAACATACCATTGATAAGATCAACAACAGAGTCCTTTAGGAGAATAGTTTTGACATGCCAAAAGAAGAGGTATTACGTACATACGAATTCAGTCTTAGAGAGACTATTTCTCTCTTTAGAAATCTTCCGTCAAACTGGCGTTTTCGAAAAAGTAGATGCAAACCGCTAACGTCAAACGAATGCCAGATGTCATGACCTCTCTTCACACAATAGAACCTCTGACGTCACTCAGCCCTGTGGCACGCACTGTAGGTCAGCTGCTGTAGTGTCCACAATCGTCAGGTGTGTTAATAAGGTATCCTCAGGCGATAACAGCGGGTTTCTGTATCAGTATAACTGATATAATCGTCCTTTGGCTTAACACATCACGTCAAGCGGGTGTGTTACGCCGTGCGTCAAAAACATCGCTTTTATTTTTAGGATCTACAACATTTCTTGCTTTAAGTCATGCATCGACATGTACAATGGTCGCATCTATTACGTTGCTTTGAGAACCACAGTGGTATGTATCAATTCATGCACGACATGTAAGATCTAGATATAGGATAGTAAAGGCTTTTCATATTAACTGACATATACACCGTGCATCATCAAGTTTATGCTCTACGTGACGAAAGAGTTGTTTCTTTTGTAATAAAAAGAAAATTGTTTTGCATCCTGCTAAACAGGGCTAAGCACCGGGCTCTTCAAGACGGTAACTGTTATAATCAGTAAATCACCTAGAAGACTGTGGATCGTAGTCAGTCTACTAGAGACTACAGTCTATTAGAGATCCACAGTCTTTTACGTTATACCTTCTCAGTCATGCGCTTAATAAGGCCAGGTGATCAGTTTTCTGGCTAATAGAGAGAATTGTTATTGTTATTCTTATTGGAGCCATTCAGCGCGACTCAGGTAGCCATGGGACTGAAGGGTTTGCTTCGGTTTGCAGTGGATGATCGCTGACTCAAAAATTTTTCTTCATATGTAAGTTTAAATATTTTATTAGTTCTTAGCTTGTTTCCAAGATTCCCCGTTTTATCACAAAGTTGCCTTTTAGTCTTTGTTTTAGCTCAGATTGAGCAGATGAAGTGTTTCGGTCTTAAATAATCAGAATGCAGACAAAACCGGACTCCTCAAGGATTCTACTAACATTTGAAAGCCAGCATTTGATTTAAACACTTTTGGTTCGCCTCAACACGCTGCTAGAAGTGCTAGCCTATAGGTGTCACCGGTCGATAACTGCAGAAAGCTTCTTACACCCGGTGTTCCCTTTGCTCGTCTTTTATCGGCTACTTTAATTAGAAATTTTCCCCTTCCCCATACCCCACAGGACGATCCAGAGGTCCGCAATGGTCTTCTTCAAGTGGACAGAAATGCATCACTCTGCGGCGAAGTGGTCAGATAGTCCCATGTGCGTCGCTTGCAGGGGATCTATAGATAACTTTGCGTCTTGCGTGACAGCTAATTTAAGGTGGGGTCACACCTGCGTATATATTTAAGTCCGTATGAGGCGCGCATGGGAGTACTCGCCTCCACCAGGCTCCACAGGTCGTTGTAAAAATAATAGAAATTGGACAAACGTAAACAGGTAACATGTCAGACGAGCTAGCTGGGTCGCTAACCATACTTCTCGGTCAGCTAACTGACCTGGCAGGTTATGTATCTATATTTGTCCAATTTGTGCTATTTTTCCCGCAACCTGTGGAGCCTGGTAGAGGGTTGTGAAATGTGAGCTATGAAGCCTAACGACTCAATTCGTTGAGCCCTCACATCGCTTAGTCATACCGCGATCGCAACAAGGCGGTTGTAAATTAAGTATTGATGGTCTGCGACGTCGATGACTACTGATGAATGATTAGTTACCTGTGGGCAACAACGAAATCGATACTACGACCGAAGGAGGCCATATACTGGCCAGGTTCAAAGCCACCAAGATCAAGTCCTGATCTCCGGTCCCAGATTAATCATGGCCGCGATGAGGAAAGTTTGACGACAGCCGCTGCAGTCGTCAGCAAGAAGTTTGCTGACGTCTCCTGACTCAGCAGGTAGCCTTAAATGACATTACACTCGCGACTCAAAATGTGATGCTTCACCCCTAGACTGTCATGATCAGGTTTAACAAATGAGTAAACACAGAGTACGGTATACCAAATAATAGTCTTCATTTTTGTTCTTTCAAATATTTTCTTTGACGTTTGAAATGACTTTTTTGGGCATCCTATGATTAAGTTTTCTGCATTTTTTTGCAATCTACGGCATATATTTGCTCATTTTACAGCTGCTTTGTACGTTTCACAGTATGGTTGAAAACTTTGAAAAGATCGACTACAGCCGCTGCAATCGACAGCAAGAAGTTTCATGACTCAGCATGTAGCCTGAAATGAGATTACATTCGCGACTCAAAGCGTCACGTTTCACCCTAAGACTGCCAGCAGTGCAAAGTAGGTACTAATGCCTGCAATCCCGTAATTAGAAAGCATGATCGCAAATCGTTAAACGCTCAGTCCGTTAGGCCGATATTGCCCTCACATGCTCTCGCTATATGGCTCAGATGTTCGAGGGTCTGCATGTTTTTTTGGGAAAGGTCCTGGCAACGCTTAACAGTGAATTCGGGATAACAAATAGCGCTTAACGTAGAATTAAAACGACCAATAACACTTCACGAAGAATATACCGATAACGCTAGATGTTGAATTAGAGCGGGTCGGTAACGATTAACGGTAAATTGAAATGGGTCGTAGCGCTTAACGGAAAAAGGCATACAGACCGTCATGTTCGATCGAATTTTCTTACTTTTTGTGAATTTTGTCGTCCTCTAAGTCATGCTTTTCAGTCTTACGCAATATCTAAATTTTTTTTTTTAAATCAGAGAAAATAACAAAACAATGACGCAGTGAAGGAACCCCGCAGTGACGCAAGCTTGATTCAAGTGCAGTGAGTGTGCACCTCAACTATTAGGCCTATATTTCCGCCCTCACTACTACGCCCTCACATTCCCCTTGCCATGTCTCCGATCTTGGATCGGATGTTCCCACCAGGCACGTCATCCCTGACGACACAGACCCTTTGTCTGTCACACGGGGATTCAGGTTTGATGGAGAACTCACTCCCGATACTCAGCGAGGGGATTAACCTTTTCCCTGCATTAGTCGTGCTCTAGATGCTGCACTAGTCCTGCTCGAGATGGTCTCGTACTCCACAGTAAGGCTGTGAGAAAAACAAGTTGTGTTTCCAATTATCTGAACTACCCTAGCAAAAAAGCTGCAGACCGGAGTCTTTTTCGGGTCGTCAGCTAACAAGGACACAAAAGTTTCGATCCGATTGATGAAATTAGCTTAATTCACATTCTGTTAACTTCTTAGGGCTTTGGACAGTTAATGTACGATTGTACATGTGTAGCAAACATTGTATTTCTCGTAATATACTTGTGCTTACAATGTATATCGGTATAATTACATCATGATGTTGAAAATCCCAGTGTTCCGATGCATTTTAGTTTTACATGGTAAAACATTGTATTTGTTGGATTATCTCGGCCGAAATCTAGAAAAAGAAAAGAAAAAGCCCAAAATAAACATCCATACCTACATACCGACCTTACATTTTCAGGGCAGGCTTTTTTCAGAAACACAATAATAGCGTACCCAGGCCTAAGCTACATTCCCAAATACCCATAGGGTTCGACAAAAATGCATTAGGTTCCGCCCGAATGGTATGTCGAATGAAAGGCCTGACTTGAGACCACTGTTGAATAGAAGGAGACTTGATGATACGCGTGGGCGTGACTCAGTGATGATGTTCTTTTATCTCATTGTTTGCAAAATATGCATGACGCCATGCCCATAAGTTGGATAAACGACGTCAGAGTTGAGAGGTTTCTCTATACGACATGATTTCCCTCTTTCTTCTTCTACTTAGCGATATATATATATATATATATATATATATATATATATATATATATATATATATATATATATATATATATATGTCAGGGTAAAGGCTGCAATTTGCTCACACGGATTAATCTCGCTTAAGACGATTAAGCCCCGACATAGAGAATAAGGTTAACTCATTCACCACATCCTGTTACAGAATAATGTTCCTTAATCGTGTGAGCAACAGACAGATATACGGAGTGACAGACGTTAACACCCAGCCTCTTATCTGCAAAGTCAAGCATATTGGACACGACCTCAGAATGTCTAGACATAGAGGAGCCTCTGCGGACGTATGCCTTCTATGTCCCAACCCACGGCAAACGACGCCCTGGTCGTCAGAAGACGAACTACCTGACCTACATACAGAACCTGCTGCGGGATACGGAAGGCGACCTGCTGAGACCTGGCACTATTGCTGCACTGGCTGCGGACAGACAGAAGTGGACAAGACTGATTGACTGATGATGATGATGAAGCCATAAAACTGATTTGCAAACGAAACGAAACGTTAACTTCAAGCTGAGTGTACCATGTTCCTCAGAACTGTTGATAAGGGAAAACACTGCCTTATTTTGTCTCAGCTGTACTATATTGTACCGTCTTCATGTCGTTTGTATCGTACGAGTGTTGTTTATGGATAAAGCCAATTAAAGGTCATCTTGCGAGTGTCATCCGCGTCTGGTCGAGACTTTGGTAGAGTACCTTTAGTGTACCAATTTGTCATCCTACTCGCCTCCCTAGCAGACTCTATGATAAATTTAGTATGGCCTTCCCTCTGATAGCACATCGCCTTCAGAGTACTCAGCCTTTATTGCATCGGCTCGTTGTTGCCAGCCTCTGCATTTGCAGTACAATAGAATTGATATGCCATGAGAGAAAAGACACAAAAAGGAGGTTAATAGAATGCAACCTTATCACACTCACATGGCCGCTAATGATCCCCGTACATTGGCTTATTTCCACCGATGCTGTGCAGGATTTAGCCCAATCCTTGAATGTGCCCGGTGAATCCGTGATTCATGTCGCAATCTTCACTCTCATCAGCATGGAGACCTGTTAGCAGATTAGCTTTTACCGCTCTGACGTGCAGGACATAGGAAGAAACATGTCCAAACTTTTACTAACATAACATAACATAACATTACTCTTAACAATCTCTTTCTAGTTACGCTTACGACGGTCGGTATAGTTTGCATGAAAATAGGCCTTCGCTCTTTAGTTTGACTATATACATATATCTTATTCTCCAAACAAGGGCTGACTCGCGGAGACATAGTATTAGTCGGAATTTTTACCGGCTCGCTCCGTTTTGGGGCAGAGGTGAGAAGAGCGAGCTGGTAAAATGCTCGATTACTACTATGTCTCCGCGACTCAGCCTCTGCTTGGAGAATAAATATATCTTATTGAGTCGGCGAATGCAGCGATGTACCTGCGAATTCAATAAACCGGTCTTATATACCGGTATTACATAACAACACTGAAATAAATCCATTCCATAAGCGAGTTTAGATCGATAACATGGACACCTTGGTGCTGGGGTCACAGAGACGATTCCTTTGTAGACATGACCGAAAAATTTCCATATCAAACAAGTGTTTTTGATAAGTGAAATATACAGATATAATAGATGACCAGAGAGATTGTTTCTTTGCATAACGCGATTGTAAATTAAGATTAAAAAGGTACTTGGGAGAAAAATCACGACATAGATGAATGCACGACGACAGGCTTTTTGTTCTTGTCTCGGAGGAATCGTTCCATATCAAATAAGTGGTTTCTAATAAGTGAAATTAAATGACCATTGAGATTGTTTCGGAAATCATCTGTGCATAACTTGTATTGTTTGTAAAAGGTACTCGGGATGAAAATTACGACATAGATGACTGCACGACGACACGCTTTTGGTTCTTGTCGCGGAGGGATCGTTCCCCGCGGATTCACATTTTACAGTTAAATCAATCCTTATCGCATTCATGGTGTTGTCCATGGAGGATTCGCAAAAGTTAAAACTAGTTTTAGATATACCAAAAGAATCAAAGAAAAACAAAGCTTGCTACTGAATTTCAAACATCAATTTAAAGTAAAGACACACCTTCTGCTAAGATCATCGAATCAATCTATCATAGAAAATGTGGGACATTTTATTTTCAACTGTTTTCAAAAAAAAAAGAAGTCAAACCCCGCAATAGTAATATAGGTTTTAGAATCGTACTCGATATTCTGTATGCACGTACAATCAGTTAATCTTTGTATGTTAGCATTTAGATTATTTACTCGTTTTCAATCACTCCATGTATTTGATTTTGTTCACTTGCAATTAGCCCCATAGGCATGAATTCGCATTAAAACATTTCAATTGAAACAGAATCCACGTGCCCCAACCTCCCTCTGAAGTAAAGCGCCTCTCCCTCATTCGGTAAGCCCGTGGAACTGTTACAGGTCACCACATTAGCATGGTTTCCAGTGAAAAATTCTTTCTATCTATACTGGCTGGCCAGACTCTACAGCTACATCAAAGCCGTGACGCTTAAAGCTGTGTGAAATGTTGATAAGATGGCAGATGCGCCTTGAAATATAATTGAATATTAACATGTCGGTCTGCCCCGCCTCCTCGCCCGTGGTGAAGAGGGTGGAGTGAACGAGCCTGCCGTGTGCTCACACGTGATCGGTGAGCGATAGATGTGCTACGAGTGGTTCTGTCCGCCACCCACCACAGGTGCTATAAGGAGCCGAGCTGTTGCTTCTGAGGATCATTCCCACCAGCCGCGTGAGCTAGCTAGACGTCTCCAACACCACCAGGCATGAGGAGGGTTGGCTGGACGTGCGGCAAGGTCCTCGCCTTGGCCTGGATCCTGCTCTATATGGGGAAGGCCGGCTCGGACAGTCCAAAGAACAGCACCAGCCGCAGCCGGAGCCGCAGGTACTGGATGCTCCGTCCTCCAGAGGGATACCAATACACCGTCAAGCCGCCGGTGCCAGGTTAGTGCTGTTATACACCACGATGTTATACGTCAATGTCTTACGGAACAACATCACTGAGGCTGCAAGAAGCGCTCCATCTCCGAGGACTTTTAGAGATAGCATATGGAAGCTTTGGTCTTTGCATGTTGACTGACTTAGACCAGGAATGCGATTATGATTTTTGGATGATTAGTTACTGGTAAAGTATTTATTCATTTTTGTATCAATTTATTTATGTTCCCGTTACAACCTATCCCTCACACTGGACCGCTGGGAAGAGCGGCTTTGACCGACAGGGCTAAATTGAAAATTCACATTTAACGACATGCAGTCAAGCCTGTGTGCATGACCATCTCTGCATTAGGACCACCATACTGTTTAAACGAATTGAGGTAATTCACTATGTAGCATTCCAAGTACTTTTCTCTGCAATGAAGAAATCCAAACGTAATGCCTTTGCATGAACTCTTTTCGATCTTAATCGCCCCCTCAACTAAACGCGACTCAGTTGACTCTCATGAGTGAGTGAACGATGCGTACCAAGGCTTTCGCGATAAGCCGTTGGGCTGGTCAATGATTTTCATTTATCTTTTTATTAGAGATTCACAGGGAGATATCTCTAAGGTACCGAAAACAGGATCGTAGGACGTTCTTATACAAGCGATGTTCAAACATGCAGATCAGATCAGATCATGCAACTGATGAAAATTGATACTAACAAGCACAATAACGAAGAAGACACAACGCATTATAAGTATATACGTCCTGATAAAACTAGATGAAACATAACGGTCGTCATGGATATTTACGGACCGCACCCAGCACAACCAGATTGCACGATAACGGATTCTTTCACAGCCAGGACAGCCTATTTCAGTTATTTATGAAAGCAAAAGAAAGCAAGATGAAAGTTTAGACTTAACGAAATGCCGGTGTAAGTGACCATCTCTGCATTAGGACCACCCGGTTATTGATATGCAGTCAAACCTGTACTAGTGACCACCTCTGCATAAGAGCAACCCGGTCATTGATACACAGTCAAAACTGTACTAGTGACCACCTCTGCACCAGGACCAGCTGGCCACTGTGGCTACTTATTGGTAGTCCCTTGAATGATTTTACCCATGAATCCAAGCATTTTAGAATCCTTCCTATAATGGCCTACCTATCCTGTCTATAGCTATGCTGGCTGGCGGAAACAACCAGAGGCAATTTTCCCGAAGTACCCCTCTGCAATATCACCCAGTAATCCTGAAATCTTTATCTAAGCTGTGTTCTGCGCTGTTATTAGATTTATTCAATAAACCTTCTCTGGTGGGATATGAAAGCCTATTTTATATCCGAATAGCCGGTATAACCGTCCTTCGGCGTAATCCACCAGCTTCACAGGCAAGCGACGAGGAAGCAGCTGGGTATATTACACACATAAAGCGACCTGTCATTCTTTGGCTATCTAACTTCAAGCGTTGTTTGAAGCTATCTGGTGAGGACGCTTCTCCAGTACTTGGCGGTATCGAGTTCCATTCTGCGACAGTTCTAGGAAAAGACTCTCATCCTAAGTTCTAGGAAAATGCTCTCACCCTGCTTTGATGACTGAACTGTGAAGGGTGGGCGTAATGGCATCCCCAGGGAAGGCTGATGTACATCGCGATGGACAGATAGGTACAGATCACGTCTAGACAGATTTAACGGTATAGTATAACTTTACAATGAGTTTGAGTCTAGTGTCATCACTCCACTGCAGGAATCTTCCTATTTCGTGCCATCACTACACTTTAGCAGTTGTAGTGATGTGGTAGAAGGATTCGCAGGACGAGCCTGACAGGGACAGCGACGAGAACGCTCCTTCTATGGCCCCACTGCAGCAATGCGGGTAGTTCAGTGGTTAGCGACCCTGCTTCTCGACCAAATGGCCGTGATTTCAAATCCCGGCTGTTGTCGTTCACCCGGCTGGAATATGTATGCTACTGGACATGGCTGCAGGCCTTAAGATGGGCCGTCAAGCAGAGGTCAACTGTTCATTGCGCTTGTCAAAAAGTAAGAGCTATAGGGCTTTTCCAGGTACAATGAACCTGTATGAACTGTAAATAGTATCTGTCGTTTCTGCCACGACCAATGGAAGACATCATTTTCATCTTCATTTTCACTGCAGTCGTAGTCCCAAGGAAAATAGATGTTTCAATTCCACGTCTCTTTATCTGGTATCAGCTCTTTGTTTTTTTGTTAATCACTCGTGTAGTTTAACCATTGAAATCGTAGAGAAGCTGCTACATCACCGTTAGCTGCCTTTTACACGAAACTGCACATAAATGACTAGTGACGCTACTGCCAATATCTATCGTTCTCTAAAAGCGAGCCGTAATGGCTAACGTCCTTGTGGTACAGAGGAACCACGGGAACTACATTAGCAGCTTAATGGAGAAGTCGGAAATCCCTACTTAATAAGTGAACCTTATAGGAAACGTCAAAGGCACACGAGAGACAGTGGGTAGCCCGGAGAACCTACACGGACATTTTACGAGCTGACGACAATTCAAGATGCAAAATCGCCGAAGGAGGTGTGCAGTGGAAAAGGCTTTCCGTTTTGTTTAGGAAAGCATTGTAAGCGAATACTTACTTGACTTAGCAAATACAAACTGTAGGCTGTATATACGTTGATACGTGTGAAAACGGGGATCAATTACCATGTTATAATCCATAGCCGGGGATGCAGGTGAACAACATCCACTGTTCTCGTTTTTGTACAGAGAACCACTTTGACTTTGACTTTATTGTCGATGAGACAAAGGGTCTGCCTTTGAGCAGCTTTGGGCTTTCAAGTTGAAAACTACGGGACTACATCTGCATCTTAATGGAGAAGTCGATAAGTCCTACGTAATTACTTACGGAAGGGCCGATTTTCCTCTAGTGATGGTTTCGTTTGTTGTTCTCAAATGGCTCCATGACGCAGTGGAGCTGGCTGAAGTAGATTGTTTACGAGCTTAAAATGTAACGTTAAGTTGGGAAGGAGCTGAAGAACGTAATATCTAGTGTAGGAAATGATTATAAATGTCTTAAGCTGTTGGTAATGGGCATTCACTAGGACCTTCTGAGCGCAGCAAGGAAACACAAAGACGATCCAACCAAATTGCACTTGTCCGTCTTGATTTACTCTGCATCAGGCTGCAGTTCCACCGCACATAAAATCAGAGTAGCGCCGTAAATTGCGTTATTTTGTCTGGTAAAATTTACTCTGCGTTAACTAACCGCACATAAAGTCTGGATAGTACCGCCAATGCTGTGATTTAAGGCACAACTAACGACCGTAAAGCTCTTTATGGCTCCTACAGGCATTTGTGGGGCCTCTTCTTGACGCGAGAGCTACTTTGCTATTGGTATGAAATAGTTGAAAGTTACGGCATGTGGTCCATATCTGGGATTGCCAGAGAATCGTGTAAGAAGAAGCACAGGAAGACAAGTTGAATTAAAAGGAATGTGGCCCTCGGGGGAAGAAGAGTTGTTCAACTGTTGGGATCTCGCAATTATATTGCATGTTCTAACGTTATCCCCTCTATCGCCTGATTTCGTGCATGTACGACAGAAAGTGATAATGGACGGACACGAGGCAGCCCGCCTGTACTTCCGGCCCAGGAAAAAGTGTACAATGAAACAGTTGGTGAGAAGTGCCATGAGTGCTTTAGGCCGATATACCACAGCGCTAAGACAGCTACTTCCACTGCGACAATGACACTCGTATTTCAGGCGAACTGTGTTTAAAGTGTGCCATATGCATAGGAATTTTGTGGGCCGTTGGACGAGACACTAAATTGACGAATTGAGTGTCGCAGAGACTGTAAGATGTTTTTTTTGCTTCAAAATTAGTTTGTATCTTCATTATGTCTCTTTGAGTCCCACAAATCAATTACAGTATATCTCAAACTTATTTCAAATTAATTCCACGGAGAATATTTGTGATATACATGTATAATGTATTTCCACTCTCTACTCAGAGAACTGTATCATAATATATAGTAGAATCTTTGATAACAGCATTACTTTTTACGAATTCTTTTCTTTTTCTTTCATGAATTACAGCCAAAAAGAAAAGGTCATTTAGAGCTATTTCATATGAACAATGATGATGCAGCTAATGACAATATCTCCAAATACATATGATGCATGTGCGCCTGTTTAGCCTTAGTCCATTAGTTGTAGGAACAATATCGTAGTAGAAAGCGCACAGAATGCAATAATAGTTGCCACAAATCATATTGGGACATGTTTCGGCATTAAATTTGCAACCTTAAACATGATTATGATCACCGTTATTACGTCGACGCAGTTCAGTGACTGTGATGTGTGTCAGGTTAGTGTGACGGCGCAACAGGCTGTATCTGGAGACGTTATCTCCTTTATACCTCGTTACGTGTGAACTGTGCTCCAAGGATCTGAGCTGTTCATTTGTATTCAAGACGGTTCCTGTTCGCGTTGCACGTCCCACACTTCAACGAATTCCGGCGGAGGCTGGTGATTATCTTTGATTATCTTTGATTCCCTTTAATCCGTCTCGCAGATCTCAGCAGTGCGTGGAGACAATTCCGGGAACCGCCACCATTGATCTGACCTCCCTGGTTTAGTGTGATGTATATCTTGATCCATGTATTAAAAGAATAATACCGCCTGACCAACAAAACACAAAAGAAAGTACGTAAGGGGGTCGTTGGAGCATGAGCTTAGGGATGTGCGCAGGAGAGAAGGCCATGAAATGAACGATGTCTTCTCGAGCACAGTTCCTCTTCCTGCCACTACACCGACTAACTGCGATTTGTCATATTTCTTGTACGAAATTGCGATGTATGGTCAGAAATGACAAATATCGGCAGGTCGAATTCCGAAAAATTACAACCACTTTTTCTCTAAAATATCGGCCTCACATGCTCTGCTGACATATAGCCGTCAGATATCGTTTTTTTAGCGATGTCATTTAACGCTTCTACTACAAATATCTGAAGCTTTTTTTCTGCAGTAATGTCGAGAAACGTTTATTCCAAAATTTTAACCTTTTCTAGATTCTTAGTTGTGTTGCAAAGATATAACATCACAAGAGGGCGGAGATCATAGTCCTCACCGTGGACAAATAGGTTCACTTGCGACAATACTATTCAAGACTGATTCTTCTCCTTGTATCTAGCTACAGTTGGTTCAAAACATTAGCTGGTATCATTATGACCAGTTGTCTGTCCGTTGAGTTGAAGATATTCAAATACGACCCCAGGGAAAATGAAAGTGATCTGGAAGTGACAGCAGTAAATAATTCTACCCAGAGTGGCGTGAAACTCTGCCTCAATTTCTCAAAGACTTGATGAATGTTTGGCATATCTAGATTAAAATCTGTTCCCAGACTTACTTGAAGATGATTGTCTGCCTGAGAGCGACTGTCCTTCCTGGGAACTCGGCCAAACGCTATAGCTCTCGGCGTGAACACCCAGGTGCGGCAGTAACTTTGGCTGCTAGCTACGGGGGTGAAAAATGATGAGATTGCCAGGAAAGTACAGTGTCTATCCAAACTTTCTCCCGTCTTTTAGGCTGGGACTGACTACAACTAAAAAAGGGCGATGCCTTTGATCAGTCTCAGCCTCACGCCTGTGACGGTCAAAGGGCATCAGTTCCCATACAAATAATGCGACTTCGCTTTGCTTGTTATGATTGAAGATCCAAAACAGAACCATCAGGCAGCCATGGCTGGGTGAAAAATCTCGAAATACGACTTCGGGGAGTAGTGAATTGGCCCTGAAGTGTGTACAGTAGATTAGTCTGAACAGATGACTGTGATGGTCGAAAACTTACAATTGTTACCGCTCTTTGTGAACAGCAGAGGTGGCCTTTATGGAGAGGTGCTTACAAGGGTTTCACGAGTACGTTGACATGTTCTTGGTGGCACCTCTGATGCGAGCCTAAAGGTAAAGTATTCTGTGCAGTAAGGAATTGTACAGGAATGTGTACACGGGAATGTTTTGAATTTAAGGAAGTACGAGTACCTCAGGAACCGTAGAAAGTGAGTGAGTCAGGCTCCATGGAGGCAGCTTTCGTCTTAGATAACCGGGACAGTCGGTCACAGATGTTAGCTAGATGTAGTCCAATCGTAGGTATGGAAACTTTGTACAATTCATTCATCACATTTTCTTGGATGTTTTGTTCTAAAATACGTATTTTCTGTAACTCAGAAAATGACTTGTTGTTCTAGTTTCAGTTATTTCAATAAAAATGGTCTCCCCCCATCAATGTCCCTGATGCCACCATGTCCATCGATGTGTACGCGATCCAGCTTCGATTGCCACTTCCTCTGTTTAAACCCCTCGTAATATTTTATTGGCCTGTAGTTATTTGGTCAATGTTACCGGTCTTTCAGAAATTCCCTGGGACACAAATACAATGCACAACAATGGGAAGTCAAGCACCATCGCATGGATTTTTCTGAATACATCACAGCAATACCCTTATGTAAATGTCATTAGTAAAATGTGGAGAACATGCGCCGGTATAAATGTGGGTGTTGAGTCACGGTTGAGATATCACTGGAGTGAGCCAAGTGCTTTTGCAATCAAAGGATTCACCAGAGCATGTGTGATTGATGAACATGGTTCTGTAGACAAGGCCGCGTGTGTCGGACATCCAAATTTGCATGCCAAGAACTTCGTGCAGTGTGTTGGAAATATTTGGTCGATGGAGCTACATCCTATTTGGAGTCGTTTTCTGACGGCTGATGAAGTATTCAAGCTTTTTTGTCAATATTTCAATGAATAGAGTGGGAAAAAATGAATTCAAGGGGAATAAGTTAAAGGTGTAAATCATGTATTTACTTGTCACTGTCTGACTAAGATAACGTTGAGAGCGTTTATCGTATTTAAATGTTGATTCAGCTATCTTGAATACGCCTCCAACGAACGGTAACGGGCGAATCATCCACCTGAATTGTTTGCTTCTTTATTGAAGATCAGATTTGATATGAAAATCACTATAAGTTGCAATTTAAATGCACGGAGAGTGATTTATTAGATGCCCGCAGTCAACAACAACAAAACTAGAGTGGATCGAAAGAATCTATTGATTGTGAGAGAAGCGAAGGCTGCCAATAGGCTAGGATTTACTTATTACTTTCGTGTCCACTAGATATAAACACTGCGCGGAAGAGCAAAAGAGAGTCAGGCCAGAGCGACCTGCACTGACATTCTACGATCTGAAACCAATATGGAAGGAGCAAAAGACACGGAGGACGGTGTGAAGTAGAAAAAACAACACTTTTCATTGTTTTTTAATGGGGGCATTGTAAACGAATACAAATGATTCTATATACGTTGTTACATGTGAAAATGGGGATCAATTACAATGATACTAAGCCAAAGTCAAGCTGAATGGAAACGTCCGTTTTGCAACCTCCAGGGGATGCAGATGAACAGCACCCACCGTTCTCGTTGGTATTGTCGACAATATCCATCAATCATCTGTTGAATTCTATAGCAGTTAATCGGGTTGTTCTTGCGTTTTGTGTGATGTCTAGATAATACGTCTAGAGAATAGCGATAAAGAGAATCAATTCCTTAAAGACGTACAGACATGCATATCTTCAACCTGTATCGTTAAGATATGATATTACTTAGAAAAAACGTTTGCTGTTGGCTGCCGCCTCGATAGCTACAATGCACTACTGGCGTATTCTTGTTCCCTTTGGACACTGCAGTAGATAAGCAATCCATTGTCAGCCATTTTACCCAGAGGCATGCTGCCAAAGGTGTTTGCCTTTGGTGATGAATCTTTGTTCACCGCGGGACAAGCCAGATGGGACCACGCGCGGTAGCTCCGTCTGTTAGTCTGAATGAGTAGGTCCTGGCAATAGGAATCGTAATGTGGACTGTGTGACCTTTCCGCCATGTTTATTCATCATATGTTACTCTGAACTATGTCACACAAATAACATGCACTGCATAGCATCCCAATAGATACAAAAATGCAAACCTGAGAAAGCAATTACTGTTGTGTGGTATATATTCCATGATTTTATTTTCTATCATCGTATATATGTACCTATATATATCTACCGCATGTTTTTGATCGTTTGCTTATGTTACCTAGTCTCATCCTCATGCCTGAGGCTCGGGGACTAATTCTTCAAAAACAAACTTTCTGAGAGAGTATTAAAGGATGACGTTCTTTCCGTCAGCCTTGATGAATAAATGCGCAAGTCAGTCTTTAATTTGCTCTGATTGCCGCTGGGACGGGGGTTAATTCAGAACAGTCTGCTTGCATTTGAGGAGGCAATTAGAGGCGACGTCGCGGGTAACTAAGACATGCTCTGATTTACTTCATCAAGCATCTCACGCACCGCAACAGCAGTCAGAGAACGTTTGACCCGACAGGAAGTTTCTGACAATGAGCAAAATCCAGAGCTTTTGGACCCTGCGCAATCCCACATTGTAACCGAACCAAGTATAGTAATGATTTGAACCATCATTTGTATGGTTCAGTCAGATTTGGGATGTCTTTATACCCTTTTACCTACCCTCACACGGAGTTCGAAAGTTAAGGAAGATAATGATTTAAAACTTCACACGTACATCATGCTATGCTTGATTTGGCGGAACCCATACCAAACCATTCCACCATAAAACACGGAATGAGTAGCAATGTACTAAGGATAAAAGCATTCTTAGTTTTGGTTTGACCACCACATAGACGAATGGAATATCTCTTGGCCACAGCTGTTTGATATAATACTATGGGCTTCACGTGATAAGCTTCATGTGGGGTGAATTGACGGCCGAATAAGGCAAGAGGCTGAAATATGCTATGTAATAAAACCAGTAACTGTTGCATGGTTGAATCTTAGGATCACCTGGTCGATATGCCGTCTTACACTAGAAGGAAAATTTATCGGAGCTTTGTTTCATGTTTCTCATAAGAGTTAGTTCTGGAGTCCAGATCAATGGATATTCCAGTGTGGAAGTCCCACTGAGGTGTGATACTGCTCGCGGTGGTGCCGCAAACGTTTGCAAACTTAACGGCTTTCCGTCTGCCTGCCTCGTTGCCGGTTCCCTGCAGGAAAGCCTTATGAAAATGAATGGGTGTGTAAACATAACGCAAAGGCAGGACTTAGCAGCAGATAAAAAGGTCCGTACCAAGAGTTTTCAGATTATTTTTGACCTTTGCATTCTACAGAGAGCAATTTGTGAGATACAGTTAGTTGTGACCTGTGTGACTTGTCATAATAACAACTCCGCAGAGCCCGACTGTTCCTGACATCTTCCCCCTTTCGAGACGTCTCAATTCGCTGTGGTTACCCTCTCCATCCTTGCTATCACGTTTAAAGAAAGTATTGTGATATCGATGTACCCACCAGATGATGATTTGACACGAGGGTGGCGAGACAGAAGATTGCCAAACAAAGCTGGCATTAAGGACGACCCGCTTCGGTCTCTTTGCAAAGTTTACCAACTCTGGGCAGACAACCCACCGGTTTGTGACCCAGGGTGGTCAGTCATTATCTTATTTTGGCTCGAAGGGCACAATTGTTGCGCTGAAACCAATTTCTAATGGCGCCAGGACCATTTCAGGAAATAGGTCCCCAGGGAAGAGCGAGACCGTCTCGAGAATATAGAACATGTTTCCGACTGACCTCGAGTACACCCCTGACAGTCCTCACTAGATCAGACGACACACACACAGTTGTAGCCGACGTAAGGCTAGGTAAAGTCGACACCAAAAGTCTCCCGCTGCTTATTCAACAACCACGATTTATACCAATTACTTATTTGACCAGACTGTCACCATATGATCCCATGTATGTCTCGATACGACCAACAGCTTTGGAACTTGTTCCTAGAATAGATATTCCATCTAAGTTTCGCACAGAGAAATACCACAGAACGTAATTCCTCTTCCGTCACCTTTACTGCTTTGAGTTATGAGTTGGCTTAGTAATCTAGTCTCCGAAACTCTATTTGTGAGGAACTTAATATCAATTCGAAGAATCTTCGATCTTCGTTGTTATCTAAAGGCTCAGTAACTTTTGTGGTAAGAATCGGAGTACAACAGAGACAATATTTCACGGCTTTATTACACAGCCGGATCCAGCTAGGGCAGGAGAGGGGCTCATTTCTCATCTCAATGGGCACATTGCCTCAGGTATCGCTCCATGGATGCCGTCACTGGCTGCATGCCAAGGCGGAAATAGGGAGCGCTTTTTTATTCAGTACTGGTCTATAGACAGCAATCTCATACTCTGGATACAGATGCACGGATATTCACGTGTTAGGAGACCTCAATAGGCATGTACAGACTAACTTGTAATGAATTCAGTACATACTGTCATACACAGTATCAGGGAAGACAGGGACGCTAGAAAAAGTAGAGTAAACTTAGTTTGTAATGGTGATGATGTAAAAAACAACATTTCATTTCCATTCATCCTATGTGGAGGTGGCAAGAGCCAAGAGTTGCGCCAGAAGCCCCGTCAAGCAGGACAGAATGTCGTTCAGCGTCATGAAGTCCAACATTCTTCTCAATTACCTTCTTAAGAGTAAAAAACAACAACTACGTCTACGACTTTGGTTTCCTGAGAAAAGAAACATATCAGCTATTTCCGATTTCCAACAGGAATAACGGCCAAGAAGCCATACATTGAAGTTCACTGTTACCGTGTGTAATGTATGTGTGAAGCAATAAAGTTCTCTCTATCAAATTGACTCGCCATGTTAGAAGGCGAAGAAGCATATTTCCCCAAAGGCTCGCGGTCTGATGCATTGCTCCACTACATAGAAGAGAAAGTACAAAATGATGAGATATCCCAGCTTCTGTAAATGTCAAAGGTGCGGGTTTGTTTTCATCTAGGTTAAAGGTCGGTAATCCAGGTCAAAGTAACAAATCACTTTAGTAATAAATGAGAGATCCACCGACGCTACTTGTCTCATTCCAGTAGCCGAGTCGCGGCCTACATCTTCAAATGACTCCACATTCTTCTTCATGGACCGTGTAAGATTTGAATTTGTTGCCTAAAGGGCATCAACATGTTGCCTACATTCCGGATAATGCAATTCTGCACTGCTACAAGACTCCGTTACAGGCAGACAGGGGTCATGAACTTTGGCAAGTGGAAATGCAGATCTCCAAATCGTGAAGGTCACATTGGAACTACTTTTGATAACTCACTGACGTTTCTTTACTTACTGTAATCACCCGATGGTGACAAAGAAGTCAAATGAAACTAAGGATGCCCTTAACAGATTGGTTCGAAACCTGAACCGTACTTGACTAAATTACATGGTAGTGTATTGCCGAGTATAAGTAGCCCTTTAATGATAGGTTACCGTATCAACCACGCGTAGAAAGGACGCCTTTGAACTTCTAAGTTGTTCCTGTTCGTGCGTAGCAATGAGCATAATTGCCAATGACATTAACATGTGGTAACTGAATTGCCGGAAATTACCGTGCACGCTTTAAAGCACGTCTGACATGATAGTTACATTTTAGATGTGCTGTGAAACATGTAATTTTGGGAAATAAAGGAGCTAGAAAAGGGTGTGCTATATCATTTAAGAAGTAATAACGACAAGCTGTGGGAGTGACGGGCGGTTTCTACAAAGTGTTCACCTCGGATGACATCCACATACAGTTATACAGAATGCTCTTAATGCTGTACCTGGAAAATCAGCATGGGTTAAGCCTCGTGAAACATGGGTTATGAAAGGGCTGTTCTCGCTTTCAACACCATGCAACCGCAGCGAGTACGGGGCCTTAAACGTTTTATAGGCTGAAATTGTCTCTTCATGTTGAAGGTATCTTCTATCTATTTCTGCACATTTAAAGTTGCCACATCGTCAGATGATACGGCTCGCTTGCATTTGGCATACAGATAGTGATGATTCGTTTTGGGTTAATGACCCAGTCACGATATCAAAGCTGCCAACAACCTTGGTGCCGGCTTTGCATGGATGTGAAGAATATCCGTGCAGTCAACGAGGTGTATGATTTAATCATACCGTGCCAGTCTTCTTGACATCAAACCAAAATTCCCGGAACAGCAAATCCTCCGTGGGATGGATGTTTAGATGAAGTGGTATAAACCTGCCCTGTAACGTCAACGTTAGCGTCGCGCATAAGCTGCTCTCTCGTTTCTTTTCATACCCCGTGGAAATGAAATAATAAGTGGATGCCTCGTTGATCCGATTGATCAGCAGACTGCTTTTGTTGTGATAAAATTATCCTTTCATGTCGCTACGGGTTGTAACGTAGTTAGCAATCTGATAATACAGGCGCCAATGATACCGAGACTCCCGCATAATGCATCAGTTGGGAGCAGGCTGTAAGCCGGCGGGAATAGACAGGGTGCTTTCAAGCATGCACAGTGTTAGAGCCAGAGTCTTCCGTGGCACCAAGTCAAGGCTAACTCTGCTACTCGCGGCGGTGACATAAAAGGCATTCTTATTGTCACCTTGAGAGAGACGTAGGTAGTGAAGCAGAACGTACAGGACTTACGCAAACGACTAACGCAAAGACAGTCATCCATAGCTGCAAACTGACTCGTATGGAAACTACTGTCACTGCCACGTGTGTTATATCGAATCGTGCTTTTTAATCGAATAAGTATTATATAAACGATCCAAATCCAATACGACAAGATTGGATACAGTAATAAAACACATTAGTCCGATCTTAACGAGTCTACTCTGTCCATGTACCATAATACAGGTCAATACGTTTTGTATTGATTAGAGGTACTTACTACGGGCAACCGTGTGTGTAACATTTCAGGTAACCGGGTGGATAACCATGGCAGGATATAAGGCCTTGCCCTGTGATGGGAATCATTGATACCCTGTACACACCAAGGAGCATAGATCGCAGGAGTGTAATCAGGCTATTTGTAAACCGACCTGTCATTAAAAAGATGCGAACTCCGCCTTTTGATCGATCACCCAGCCCTAACTTATTCTCCCGTGGACAAATTCGTGATGCGGTAGGACACTTCCGTCAATTCAAGGTTCCTCTGGCGTGCAGGGAACATTCGTTTGCCGTCAAAAGCATCCAGTGGTCGATATTTTCCTTGATGTTAGCACAGGGTCGCATGTCACGTCAGTTTTAAGTTCTAGAGATGTACATGTAGTAGTTGTTGACCTTTCCTACAGCCGTGGTAAAGTGCGCGCCAACCATTCTTGATCAAAAAGGCTTTTGAGTTAATGGGCGAGAAAGGTGGTGGACTTGACATAAATATATTCAGTTGCACGTCCGCGTGATGTAAGCCTTGAAAACCTTTCTATGTACGCGTTAGTTACACCAAGTCTGGCTCATTGCTCATCGATTGGTCTGAAGCGTTTGGGTTGAAAGAGTGAGTTGGAGCGAAAACAAAGTTCAGCCTCCATTATTCCTCATCGTAAATTGTGTTATTCGGGTCCTTTTCAACTGAACATGTTACTTTTTTAATCAGTTTCTTTTTGGTGCAGTGGGGCAACCTTTTCGCATCAGGAGTCAAGGGGAGAAAGTTTCCTGCTTGTTCATTGTGATGTGAAACATGCCCGGCGAGTCAGCTAACCAACAACGCATGGGTGGAAGGGAGTGGTTGTTCGTGGTGCATTTTCGCTGTGTATTTGACAAGTAGCGTCTTTAGTGTAAGGCTTGTACAGTCTTCTTATTCTTTCGAAATGATGTCTCTTCTTTTCAGATCGCTGGTTGAACGTCACCGTGGCAGCACATCTACAAGGCTTCGGCTCGGTGTCTGAGGAAACAATGGTACAGTCCGATTTACAACAAGTAAATAAACTTATCCAATATGGTGCTTATATTAACTTGTACAATATTGTGCTCACTTTCCCAACTGCCATTCAAAGGAACCGTCATTCAAGTTTTATCGTACCCTAAGAACAACATAAGGACTCCACTTGCCTTGGTGAACTCCCTAATAGTATCACAATTTACATATCTATTCATGGCATTACCTTCTCCTAGCGCCAAGTTCTTTAAGGAGTATGAGAAAAAGATATTCAATTTCATTTGGAATGGGCGCCCAGAAAAGATTAAACGCAAGGTTATATATAACACCTATGACTGTGGTGGTCTGAAATTAATACACTTACCCACTTTTGATCTCACTCGTAAGGCATCGTGGATACCTAGACTATGGCAAGCAAAAACACCTTTAAGTAAATACTTGACTGATTTCCCAGATCCGGTATGTAAACTTTACCCTTTCTTGCAATTATCTAAATATCATATAGACTGTATTTTTACTAAGTTTTCTCGGTCTGTTAGTCCTTTCTTCATCAATGCCCTTAAAGCATGGCTTTCCTTCCAATTTAAGCCACCTGAAACACACCAGGACATACAATCACAGCTTTTATGGCTCAACTCAAATATTACTATAGACAGCAAGCCTATTCACTTTAGAAAGCAAGCTACTGGTTAAATATTATTTATAAGTGACCTTTTAGATACAAATGGAAAATTTTTGTCATATAAGGAATTATCGCTGAAATTTGGGAAAACTCTTCGAATGATGGAATATAATCAAATAATCTCCGCTATCCCAAGCACCTGGAAAAGACATCTTAAGGATAAACCACTTACTATAGGACCTAATGCACCCTTCATATCAAACTATTCCTGGTTGGGGGCACGTAAGATAAATAAAGATATATACATGACAACTCTTTTAACAAATAACGTAGTCCAAACCCCAGTTAAAATCCAAACATATTGGGAAGAAATACTTGACATAATAATACCATGGAAACAAGTTTTTAGACTGGTATACAAGACTACAATATGTCCGAGACTAAGATTTTTCCAATTTAAGATGTTACATAAATTTCTACCTACCAGAAAAATGTTATATATTTGGAAACTCTCGGACAGCCCTATTTGCATACACTGTGGAAATGAGCAAGAAGATACACTGCATCTATTTTGGGAATGTCCAAGAGTTTCCCAATTTTGGAGAGATGTTAAGAAATGGCACGAACGAGTATCGAGTGAACCATTACACATAGATTTAGCAAGTGTAATTTTGGGTGATCTAACAGTAAATTCCCCTAGGCTAAACAATACACTAATATTAATGGCAAAATTTTTTATTTACAAACAGCAAGAAAAACACCTATCATTAAACCATTTTATCTCTTATATTAAGACTTCTTACAAATTGGAATTTATAATAGCTTCCAGAAAGAACAAATTGGCAGTTCACTACAGTAAATGGGGAGAAATACTTCACATCATTTCTTAAACCCCTCTATTTTCTTTTTGTCTTTTGTTACTCTTGTGGTTTAGCATTATTCAATTATTTCCACTAGTATTTGAAGCGAAATGTTGTATTGATGGTTTCTTATGTGTCTGTACTTTTATTTGAGATTATTCTTGTTTACAATTTACCATTAATTTACACTGATGTTACTTTTCTTATGTAAACGATACTACCTTATACTGCTGTATTAGTTTATTTGGTTGGTATTATTTTCTTCCCGCTGTAGTATTGTTATCTATTTTTGGATCCGTGGTTTATGTTTATGTTTTGTCTCAGTTATTGTCTCCATCTCTATTGTCATTATGTATTCCTCTGTTATTTCTGTTTATTTGAAATGCAATAAATATAAAAAAAAAGGACTCCGTCATACTAATTGCAGCCCCTTGAGCAACCAAAAGTGGATCTGTTCGACCTTCTGTCGTTATGGGTGGAATATCATCCGTCATGGTAAGCTATAATTTGGAAATAGCAAAAGATATACTTTTTCAATGAAATTTATTAGAACTGATAATGAGGTGTTTGGTCACTTAATAGTCGCCACCTTAAGAGGGAGTGGGGATACACAGGGTTGCTTCGATTTTTATTTCAGTCTTCATTGTTGTTCTCATGTTTTTCGTATTGATAACGTCTCCGGAGATCCTATTACGTTGCTACTAACCATGTCTTATAGCAGTTCCCAGCTTATGCCAGGGTTACATATCCAAACCCGGACCGAACGAAATCGTATGATAGAAAACACAGCAAAGGGCAGGAAAGCCAGCCAAATTTATTCATAAGCATAAATTTGTGTATACTTCTTGAAATTTACTTACTTACTTGAAATACCCTTCATTACTTCGAATTCATTTCCAAAAATAGCCCTGTCGGGTTCGGAAACGCGAAGATAGTGAATGGTTGCAAACTCCGCGCGGAGGAGCTCCAAAGAGCCCCAGACAATGAGAGTTAGTGTCACACAGGGTGACCTTATCCATGTGAAAATCGACCTGTAATTCGAGAGATGGTTGGACGATTCAAGCCGTCTCATTACTCGTCTTGCTGAACAGATACCTTTTTGACAGGGGCTAAATTGGATACTAAGGAAATTGATGTGCCCTGGTTTCACGTTTTCTCTTCAAAGGTTAGGTTTGAAGGTATAATCTATATATCGAATCCGTGTAACTAAACTACTGTTCAGGTTACGGATGGGTAGAACCTTCGGACCTCACCCTTGGGCCGTGTCCTGACACAACATTTCTAGTTTGATCTTGCGAAATGTTGGAAACATTGAGATCTTGAAATGTAAAAATCAATTGTAAGCATGTTGCTTCATTGTATACATGTAGTGCTTTACGAAGTAGTATGGTTTCCCAAGTTTGTTGTCGCTGAGTTACGTACGTACTTCTGTTGGTCAAAATTTCACCCATTCCTTGTTTTGTGTCCAATCCTATTGTTCTTTGTCATGACTATCTCCGAGCTTGTAAGATAGACATTGGTCCATGTGCAATATAGTAGATCGTTGAGACTTGTTTGAATCGTTGTAACTCTGTGTCGTGTACACCAAGAAACTTAGATGAATACGTCATGAGCCAAAAAGCAGTTACTCAAGCAACTGGATATGATTTTGGAAACGGTCAGACGTTTCAACTGGAATCCACCAGTTTTCTTCAGTGACACTGAAGTGATCTGGAAGAAACAGGTCTTTTATACTCTAACTATGAATGAAGACAATTTCAGATGTCCAATAGGAAACAGATGTAGAATACGACATGAATCTCCTTGGCCTGTGAATGTTCCCAGGACTTCCAGGCGACCATCCAGATCGTCCGTGAGTGGCGCGACCCCCGGCTGCTGCCGCTCCCAGAAGGCAGGCCGTTCCTCCCGGTGGACCCCCAGGCCAGGCTGTGGACTCCTCACATCGACTTCTCCAACCTCAAGGAGGTCAAGGTTGCCAGCGTGCCGCACAAGGAGTTCCAGAAGGAACCCAACATGTGGGTCACCGCGGACGGCAACGTCAACGAGTTGTCACGGTTTGTCCTGCAATGCAAACTTAAACTAAGATTCCATTTTTACAAGACAGAGAGCTAGCAAGGGGCTGCCCTAAGGCAACCGAGGTGCTAATTGACAATCTACGGGATCACTGGGAGACCTTGTAGATCATTGAGCGACCAATAAAAAACCACTGTGGAGTCTGTCAGATGTAAAGACAGTAAACAGTTTCTACTCCTCTACTCTACTCCTGTTGTTTATAGCTTGCCTGGGTACCTAATCGTTAATTTTATCAGGCAATGTGGAAACAAAGTTTAACATAAAAAAATTATGTACTGCAAACAATTGATCACAGGTGAATGATGTTTATCTTCGTACTTTTTTGCCACAGGTATGAAATAAAGGTGACGTGCAGCATGAGTCTACAGAACTATCCCCTGGATAACCAACTCTGCAGCATCAGGATGGACGGATGTGAGTACAACAAGTTGCATCTAACGTTCTGTACAACGAGCAAACCAATCAACACCACAAACAATTGAATTGACATGAAAAGTAAGCAACAGCTACTCAAGCAACTACAAAAATTCGGATGCTGTCTGAAACGTCTGTTTCCATATTCTATCAGGTGTCTGAGCCGTCGTTACCTTGCGTATCATATTACCTGCATGTTCAGACTTCATCGACGTTGACAGTTGACATTTTAGCATTTGGCATAGCAAAATAAGGTGCATCTCTAGAAGTTGGAACGAAAACGTACGTCTACTTAATGCACTGTAACCGGATATAGCTAGAGAAAGGAAGGTACCCTATCTGTCTTGTCCATATCTTGCTAGGCTGCCTCAATGTCCAACGGTCATTTGCAAACGGAAATTGTAGCCTTGATATTTGTTAAGTAATGGAAGCCAACCTGTGGAGTAAAATTGCGTAAAGCCCTCACCAATGGTCCATGATAGGCTATTTTGGCTGCATAATTCTCTTTCAAACCACTCAAAATCCCTAAAACCATAACTCTTTTCTTGACCGATGATTCTATCTACTTGAAGTACATCATGATACGCTTTCGCCTCCTGTCAAAACCCAAATTAAAGTACATCACGATACGCTTTTACCTCCTGTCAACATCCAAATGCCAAGGCTACTTAAGACATACGTTAACAATATAAACTGGTGATCCGTTTTCGGGCGTAATCAGTCCCAGCTCCCAGGACATTACATGGCTTCATTCTTTACTCAATGTTCTGTGACGACCTTCTCCTGTTCGCAGAATTTGATCACCAACAATTCAGCCGAACCTACGCAAAATCAATATGTCTCTTCAACTTAAGGCCATCAAACATCTTAATGCACCATGGCCTTTCTTATAATGGGTCGTTCATTTTTGATGACATAATCCTCCCCAAGCAGTGCCCTAACCTTTACAGTTTTCGTCACGCACACTGGGGCTGCAGATGAGCAGAATATGAACCGATTTGAAGATGAGTCAGATTTCCCTGTAGAGTAACTCTTCTGGGCCTGCTGTCATGACTTCGTAGATCGAACTATGGTGACATATGGCGGTTATTGTACATCATTGCCAGATGGTTATTTGCAACAAGCTGTTCTTTCAGGCGCATATCCAATGTTGGAGATTGTCACCATTAAGTACGTCTAATTGTTCAGCCGGCTAGCCAGTCCTTATACGCCTATCCTGTATGACTTTAACAATAATAGTGTTTGCAAAAAATCTCATACATACGAAAGTAAGGCTATTGTCATTCTTGTAGACATTGACACATTAATCAAGGACCTTGCATATATATTGATCAACTAACACGAGTTCATGATGTACCCATTGTGGTGGAAATTATTTTCTTTATCCTGCCTCATCATGCCCTATACTCATTGTAGGTGCCATTGAAGCGATAATTGAGTTCATTCCAAATGCCCCGATGCATGTTGATTGCCTACGAAGAACATGACTCTTTCTTCCAAATAGATCAGTATAGAAAAAGATTTAAAAGAGGTTAGAAGAAAAGGTTGTTTGCATCAGCCACGACAATCGAGCCAATTTCCATACGTTGATGGTGTCATGAACAGATAATTTGTCACCAGAAGAGTCAAGCCATCAATCAAGCTCATCAGAAAGTTAAGCCAGAAATCTAAGCACTCTCTATTTTCGAAGCAGCACTATATAGCAGCAATGGCAGTGTCGCAATTACCTTTCTCTACCCCTTTTTTTTAATATTTGTGGTGCAACTTTCATCCCTCGAGGAGTAAAACGTCTAAGAAGTAAGAAGTCTACCTAAGAGAGCTCAGCATGTCTGAAGAAATCGAGTTGTAGAAAGTTAATTACCTTTAAATATGCAGTAAAAGTCATTATCTTCTCTCCACAGTTGAAGGCGTCCTCCTGGCCTGGGGATACCCATTCATATGGGGTGGTCACGGAACAGAGCCGTTACTGACTGACGCCACAGCCATCCACTCTCAATTCAGGCTGAGGGAAATAGAGATAAAGGCTTATGTTAACTCGTTCGACGTCAGAGTGGAAGGTAAATATTTCAGATTGTACATTTTTAAAAGTCATGGCGTGGCGTTATGGGCAAAGACAATTAATTGAATGCCGAGTACCATTCGTGATGAGTTATGATGTCAAGACCTGTGTGCATCACTGAGGACATCACTGAAATACGATGTGCAGAGAGCAGGCAAGGATAATGGGTGGAAATGTCAGAACACACAAAGGCACGTTATACCCACTCGGGGGAACCTATGTGCGCGTAACGTTATATTGACCACAGTCTGGTATAGTGGACAGGACGAACCTTAATGGGTATCAGTACTTCTACTGGAGACTGCGGAGGCTTTATACTGCATAGTGAGAGCGATCGATATGTGCTCTGGAGACATCCAAAGGACCCCGACGAGCTGATGCTTGAAGTTTTAGATGGCAAGACAAACAGTCAGACCTGCGCTAGTGATCACCTCTGACACCTCTGCATAACGATGGCCTTATCACTTTTGACCCAAGCATTAATCATCTTGTTTGTAATTGCCACCTATCTATTGTGGCCACTTCCCTCAAGTCCTTTGAGTGGTCACTTTAGACAGTTGTTGAAACACAATGTGTGGCAACATATGGTAATTTATGGATGGTTGATGCATCGGCAATAAAATGTATAAAGAAACATGACGCCACTGACAATTCGCATATAGATAAAGCACCATATCCTTTCACAGTAAAATTAAAAGTCAATGTCAAGGTGCTTCTATTTATTTTCTCCGCTTACTTATCCAGCTGCTTGATGTCAAAGTCTAGCCTCTTCAATTTTGTTGAGGCGTGTCCTTTCAAAGGTCATGTGCAAGCTTGGTTGATTATCAAATGGCAATCTTTGCAAAAGCAATCTCTCCTATGTTACCAGCAATTAGTCCACGGGCAAGAATTTGCAATAAACTTATTATCAATTATTGATTATCCTCTAATTTAGTTTCCATCAGATTGCCTTTGATGCCGTAGTTATTTCCCCCTGCAGGGAAAGGCTGTAAGTACTCCAGTTTCGTCTGTGACTACCGCGCGGCTGACGCGTGTCTGGTGGATAACTCCCGGTGTGCGGACACCCTCAGCTCTCCGGAGTGTGATTACTGCACGTCCTTCCCGGGAACATGTGACAAACACACACAGACGTGCAACCTGCTGGCGGAAGGTATATGTAAATGTATTTAAGTTCGCGGGGATTTAATTTCGCGGTAGCGGGACCATGAAAAATGACTTTTCGCGGTGGTTCTAAGTTCGCGGTATCACAATGCACTGTAGTCTCTTACTTCCATGGAAAAATGTTCGTGGTGGTTTTAAGTTCGCGGTGAAGCGGCAACCGCGAAAACTGCGAAGATTGAACCACCACGAAAGTTTCTGCATTTAAATTCTGTGTAACTCAAAACTAGAATCAGTCATGCCTTCAAGTTCCAGAGTTACCAACCTAGGATTGATGTCTTCAAAAATTCTTATTTTCCCAGAACTATGATCTTAAAGTGGAATATGTTATCACGAAGCACAGTAGGAGAATCTTCCCTGGATAGTTTTAAAGAACACTTGCAGATAGATGTGCAAAAGCTAGGTGTGACAGGCCAAGGGCGGTTATACCGGCTATATAGAGACATTTACAAACAAATGTAGGGCGTACACTGATCAATATCTTTGTCTTCGCTCAATGTTCATCTTGCCATTGCTGCATCATTTCAAAGGTACAATTGTGAGGAAACGCCGTCCTGAAGTTATAAAAATGGGAAATCGATGAATGGAAACTTGCCGTGCAAGTAGAGCTATTTCAACTTATGCCAGATAGCTAGAACAGCGTATTTTACCAACAACCAAGTTCATTTTACTCATCTGAACTATAGAAACCTGGCATGACTTTGACCTTAGATCAAACGCTTTATCAGGAATCTTTGTACATACGTAAAAGCCTATCAAAGTAGTGTGTTTGTGCACCAGAAAATTGTTATCTGAGCTCTATTCTATGGAAAAGGCTCTCAGCAACACACTTACATATTTTAATGCCAGGGACGATAAGCAATAATTCAAATGTTCGAAGCGGAGCATATTCAAGAAATTGCGGTGACGATAATGCCAACCATGTTAAAAGAATATGATTATCCAAGACTCAAAGGTCACCCATCCGGTAGACACGCTCAGATTGTCTGCCAAAACGTACTTTGCCGAACAGTAATCAGACTTGCAAAGGCGCATGAGTTCACCTCTAGTGTAAGCACTAATGTACTTGTTGGTTGCATGCCAAATCTCAGCCGACAACTTGCATTGTGAATCATACACAGGTGTACATACGCCTATTCATATGCGAACAAAATAAATCGTTAAGTTTCTCTACTTGTATTGCCATTGGTATAAAGTGATATTTTATCACTGAATAGTGCTATGAGCACAGGATTAAAAGCAGGTGAGGTGTTAGGAGGTAATATGTCCCATTTGAAGGAAGGAAAACAATGCCCATCACATGCTTCCTGTTTGTTGCATCGCATTCCTTTGAATTGTTTAAGACTTGAACAGCATAACAGACCCATAGCCACCTGTTACTTAGCAACCATTTCGTCTTAATATGTGACTTGCTTTGGATGCTCTTCGACTGTGAACAAAGGTGTGCATGCCAAATACCCACCATCATAGTTCCTCGAAGTAGGTTGGGTCGATGTGATATCTTGTGCTCCCCACGGGAAAGTCTGACACAGGAAAGAGTGAGCTCGAATGTTCAAAGGAGGGGTTCTTCCTCATAGTGAACAACATCATGAGATAATGATATCCTATTAATTGCGCTAGTTTAACTCCCATCTTTCCTCCTCCCCACAGCTACCTCCAAGACGTTCACGTCTGTGGAGATCCAGCTTCACCTGTCAAGACGTCTGGCCTACCATCTCATGCAGATGTACATCCCGTCCACCTCCATCGTCATCATGTCCTGGATCTCCTTCTGGTTCTCCATAGACACCGTGCCGGCCCGGGTTTGTCTGGGCGTCACCACCGTTCTGACCATGACGGCGCAGAGCTCCCGTACGGCGCCCATGCCCGAAGTGTCTTACGTCCGCGCCGTGGACGTCTGGGTCGTCGTCTGTCAACTCTTCGTCATCTCGGCGCTGCTGGAGTACGCTGCCGTCGACTTCATACGCAGAAGGGAGGAACATAGACCGCAGGTATCAAAGGTTTATTGTATTGTCTCCCAGTGCTTGACACTTGCTATCCATCCCTGTCATATATTCCCGAGTTGGACAATCACACTAGCAAAGGTGTCATTGTACAAGTTATGGGCTCAAATACACATTATGGAAGACCCCCAGAGAGAAAGAGTGGAATTTGATATGTCATAACACTTTCAGAAAGTATTCCAAACACCAGTTACGCAAGCAACTGGATATTATTTTGCTTGAGTAACTGCTTTTGGCGTATCTTTTTACCTGGATGTCCATAACCATAACCTTCAGCGAAGTACAGAGTATTGATGTGAACTAACTTATCTTTGTATTGCCACATTTTGTTGAACCGAAATCGCAGAACATCTATTGATTGGAAAAACGTCCAGACCAGATTGGCTACTGGTAGCCATACGCTGTATTTCATAAGCTTACTTTTCTCACTTAGACACTGAATCACAACAACGGAACGCTCCAGGTTGTGTGTACGGACCCCAAGGTGCCTGACCCCGCCTCCAGCTGCAGTACGTCCCCACGCCGATCGCGCAGTCCCGCCGACAAAGCCAAGAGAATCGACTACATCTGCCGAGTGGCCTTCCCCACGCTCTTCATCCTCTTCAACGTCATCTACTGGGCGTTCTACTTGTGTTATTGAGAGAGACAAAAACAACGACTCAGTACAGAGCTACCCTTTGACCGCTGACTCATTGAAATGTATGATGAAAATATAATATTTTGATACTATTACTAAATATACGCATCTTTAAGCCATGAATCCAGGTGATCTTGGCGTAGCCCAGTGTTTTGATATACATGTACAGAAAAGGTTGTTAGTCGACAACAAAAAGTTTATGATACGGACAATTATTCTTTCCACGGTTTCCATTTTGTACGTCTCCTCCCACGTGGAACATAAACCTTAATGAGTGTACCAGGTGGTTAATCGTAACGTAGACAAATTGACACTTAAGGGCTTATTTCACAGTGCATTTAGGTCACAAGAGTACCATTATCATATTTGTAAACAAACTGACAGCTACAAAGTATCTGTCTGAATCTGCTATATAGCGACAGACTGTCGCCGACACAATCAACAAACCTCACAGATGGGATTTATCAGCGCGAGAAGAAGGAGTTGCCTTGGGGGACATTCTTTACCTACTGTGATTTCTCATTTTAAGAGCACTTTATCTTTAAAACTCATGGTTCTGGTATTCTCCCAGAACGTAGAGGGGATCAAAACGTTTTATGAAGAAGTCCCTTGAGCGTCGCACAGACGGCTAAAAGGTGAGATAAGCTCATGAACAATGGTGGCGCCGATATTTGACGTTTACACAGTGCCCTGAAATACTGTACATATTAAAAACAGCACAGGTGGGAAAAAGAATGTTAATAGCTGTGTTGTTGAAATGTGTAGTATGGTAACTGATGTGACAGGTCGTCTGTCACTGTACTAAAATAACAATACAGTGCTAGCCGAGGGCGTCTTCTGCCTGAAGCACCGTGTGCATGTGCATGTTGAGCAATACACCCAACCTACCCAGCAATATCAACGAAACCTAAGGTTTTCTCTATCCACATCAGAAAACACATCATCCAAGATGAACTTCCTGTTATAAGTCCTGTATAGTGAACAGTTGAACTGTGTGTTATATCGTGTACCGTGTATACAACTGTGCAGACGAGAAGCTTGAAGATTTACATAACTGTTGGCCAGCTGACTTGGTTTGGTTGTGGGAAAATGAATCACATTTACATGTACATGATTGAATGGAATTCTATGTAACAACATGAAAATGTCATGAAAAGGATACAATAAAATGTACATAGTTTCAATGGGTTGAAGCTCATTGGCGTTTACTTTTACTCTTAGGATGTCACAGAATTCAAAGAAGACGTGCGTTTATCTTATTGGAGCCTGAAAGTCACAAGGAAAAAAGTTAAGAAATGCCCATGACATTAGTCAGACTCTAGATTCTAGCCAAGCAAAGCACCACCCATGCAAGCCGGCCCACAATAGCATGCAACGCCAGCACTAAATGGAAGCGTCATTTGATTGAACAGGTGATTCAAAGAAGCAGACATAGAAATCCATTCCTTATCGAGAAAATAATAGGTAGCAGCTGCTCACGAGACCATACCCAGTCACGTTCAAGTTCATACCTTGCCCGTCTGAATCTTACACATACAAAAGAGCAGCGTCAGTATGATTACTATGAATGGCTACAACTTTGACTAGCCAGGTAAAGATAAATGACTGCAAATTTGACGTGCAAGTTACGGAACTAAACAAAAAATCAGTTCATATACGAACAAAGGGCTTAGCTGCAAAGAGTGCGTAATGAAAGACTGTCAATGATCGACATGTGGAGAGGGTAATCAGGCGATGTCCACTGACACGGAAGTTCATATTGAGTTTATTTGGTACCGGCTACAGGTTCCAAAGAAAGGCATCCGTAGAATAAAGATAAAGTAACTACAGAGTAAGGTAGGTAACTACAAAGAGCACGTACACTTCAAGGAACACGGATTCTGCTGAGGGCTGGAGGGCTTCTAGCGGTCAAGCAACAAAGCAGTTGGCCAGGCGGAAGACCTCCGGACTTGAAGTCCAGTGGTTAGCGGACATACCTCTGGAATTCCGAAACTAGAAGCCACGAGTTCGATTCCGGCTGTGTCGCTCACCCGACATGTACGCTACCGGAAAGGGTTGTAGTCCTCAGTGGCTTAGGATGGGGACGTTAAGTCGTAGTTCATTGTTCATTGTGCTTGTAGAAAAGAGCAAGAGCTAGGGGAATTTCCCCGGTTCAATAAACCTGTAAATACTCTACATAGCGCCTGTCCTCACTGTCACGACCAGTGGAGGACTAGCTCTTCAGTGAGCTAAAACTGGATCGAGATCACTTTCCTTTTTTGTCGAACGATATGCTCATCAGCCATTCAGTTCTTAGCTTCTCTTTTAATGACCACAAGCACCAAAGTTAAGTGGCAATATGATAAAGTGCTTGAAAAGACCTCATGGACTTGAAGGAGCACAGATTTATGTACACGTGTCGGTGATCGATGTGCAGAGGGTCCGAAAATATCAGGTGGATGATTGGTCATCAGACTGTCATCAGATTGCGTCGTATAGCAGTTCATACCTTGTCTGTCCACTATAACACGAAAGTAAAGTGTCAGTAATAAGCATAAAGTGCTCGGAAAGAGAGTGTGCCCATTAAGGAACATTAAGTTTATGCACACCATCTGGCCATGGGCGGATTATTAGCAAGCAAAACATCTGAAGTAGATTCTGTTCATCGAACGACCATATTTAGAAGTTCACAGATTCTCTGTTCAAGGTTGCGCATAGCAACGAATATCGTCAGTGTAAGAGAGATAAGTGCTCAAAAAGAGTGCACTTAACGACCAAAGGCTTATGCACATCTACATGTAGATGTTTAGGCGGCTATTATATAATTAGCGAGCAATACATCTGGGGTAGATCTGCTCATCAAATCGCCATCTGACCATACTCAGTCATATAACCGAAGTTCTGATTCTCTGTTCACAGAGTTTTATACATACAATCATATACCGTAGAACAGTGTCCGTATAATAAAGTGCCCCAAAAGAGAGCATGAAACTCCAGGGAACAAGGATTTATGCACGCCTGTACAGGTGATCGATATAGCAGTTCATATCTTGCCACACGTACTAAAGAAACGCGTCAACATACTAAAAATAAAGTGTCCGAAAAGGACATACGGAACAACGATTTATGCACACCTGTCTGATTGCTTAGCTTAAACTTAAAGCTGTTTGTAGATTGCCGGCGATAGTTTCACTACTCTTATATGGGAGTGAGGCGTGTGCTAAGGGAATTGGAGAGGGAAAAGCACACGAGCGAATCCGCAGCTGCCTGATTAAGCTGTAACTGGAGGGTCACTTGCGGCCAGATGTTACACAATGTCATGCGTGTGTTGTATAACCTCCAGGGAGAATGTGGGTGGTGTGGGTGACTGTGGAAGCGGGGCTGTGAAAGGTGAACGTTGTTAAGTGCTAGCAGAGGGCACGTGGGGCACATTTACACACGTGTAGAGCTAATCACTAGAACTTGAAAAGCAACGTGACCAGAAAGACTTTGATCAACTTAACAGGAAGTTATCTGTCGCGGCCTTTAACCAGACTTTTTTGTTGTTGTGAATACAGTGAAAAACACTATGGCATTATCATGACCTTCCTACCAAATGAAAAGGGCGACCGATAACTGAACATGGTATAAAGTTAGATATGCCGGGTCACAAGTCATTGGATTAATGGGAACACGCGTTGGCACCGTTCCATGATGGCCTTTGGCAAGGGGTATATGCCATAGGCATTAGCTTGTTAAGGTGAAGAAAAACAGGTTACCTATACTTTGAGAAGATTCCATTTGAGAGATTTGTGTACTATGACGTTAAAGACTTGGATTCGGGGTCAAGCCTTTAACATCTTCTCAAGTCTAAACTGCCTAATATGCAAGTTAAATGTAGTCTGAAATCCCCAGCGGTATAACGTGTTATCGCAAAATCCTCTTCTATGTCTTATTCTTTGCGATAAGGGGTCCCTTGAAACTTCGCATGCATGCAGTCTAGCGCCTTGATTAGATTCGAGGTTGTGAAGTTGTGCGAAGGTAATTGGAATTCCACAGTTACCACTTCTAGAGGCGGTGACATAAGATGTCGCGCCCTTGTGTCTGCGTCAGCTAGGGACCCGCAACCACCCGAATTACCTCGTTTCTACCTGAGGATTATTCAAAGGTAAATCAGGTCTTCGCGGGTGCCAATGTCAATCCGTTTTCTCATTTCATGTTTTAACACATTATGTGTAATCAGCGGGGATCAAAAGTTCCCTGGTGACCTCAGCACCCAACGTTGTGATATGATCATCAATGTTAACAGCCTATTTGACAATGCTAACCCCAGCCTTTTGTCAAGGTCTTTTCTTCGTACGTTATGTGTAATAATTTCTATATCAAAAGCATCCAAACAGTATTCTTATTCCAACCTTAGCACAAACTCAACCCTTGCTCTGCTTGACTAATTAGATTTCAGTAAGGCTGAGGATTTAGCCTTTGGCATATCTAAAGAAATTAAAATCTAGAAAGGAATCTGGAGGTACTAGGCCAATTTGCATTGACGCATGTAGTTGGGACTTAGAATAAGTTATGAATGCCTGCCGTCTCAAGCAAGGCCCGAGGGAAGTATTCTGAACATGAGAATGCATTGTCGGTCACATCCATCTCCTTCCACCCTCGTACCTCCCCAAGCGAATTCAGGCACCATTTACACATGACTAGAGTGAGGAACCTGGTGCTTAGAGAATTTCCACAACTTCTAGCCAGGAAGCGAACCGATGATCTCTCAGATCCTGTGCCCGATGGCTACTGCCAAACAATCGAAGCCGCCAAAAGGAAAAAAAGCTTTGTTCACCAGGTAAGTAAGGTGCACATTGAGAAAACTATCATCAAACAAGACATCAATACAAAGTAGAAGACGATGGCGTATTTTTTGCCATTAGTAGTACCTGTGTTATCTGCAAACCGATGTAATGAATGATTTTATCAGGTTTTGATGAACGACAAAAGCTTGTACATGATTAATATTCTCACCACATGACGATCCATATTTACTGCAATTAATGTATCAGTTCTACTCATATGCATTGCCACTGCCAGTATACAGCTCCGAGCCCATCAATTACATGCACCAATGATTGCATCTCTTCAGAAGCGCTTTATTTCACCATAGTGAAAATTAATGGACGAACCAATCTCTGATAACCATGCCCTCTCATTCGCCATCAAATTAAAGCTCTTTCAGAAGGAAACATAGTCAATTATAGAAGCATAGAACTAAATACGGATTTTCTAAACGATGTGGCGGTGCGTAAGATGGGACGTATTAAAGTAGCCCTAGTTTCTCGCTGGTTCAGAAATCCATTTAGACAACTACAAATCATCTGCACTGCTGTGAAACAAGATCAAGCATTCCAGGCATCCACTTCTTTGGAAGTGACTGTCATCGAATGACGAATGCGGTACCGTAGAGATAGGAAACGTCTAGAGAATATTAAAGTTTTGTTTGACTCGTAACGTCTTTTGGTTGATGATGAAATTCGAAGTAAATTGACAAAGGACAAAGCGGGCATGATAGCAATATCACCTTTCATCTATATCAAATTGGTAAGACACCCAACATGCACTGATAATTGCATGCAATTCTCGGTTGTATAAAGAATGGAAGGAAGTCTGATTGGACTAGTTTGAAACTTTATCAATTTTTTTCCTGGCCTAATCGACAAACCTTCCCAACTGTTCTGGTTCTGTGTATCTCTTTTACTCCCACCCCATAGAGGGCACTAAGCTCGAACAAGGCTCCTTATTATGTACTGTCGAGCTATATGATTCACGGATAACATAAACACACATGGCAGATATTCAGTCATTGTTAATAAATGTAGAACATGAAATCATTCTTTCCAATTAAACTGCATATATAACAACCGATTTCTCCGAATTCACAATCATCAATTTTCAGAATCTCTCACTGTTTGTAGTGATCATCCGTCATGTTACTGAATGAGGCATCGTTTGACGTTGTAAGCTACTATGTAAGACACCATCCGAGTCAAATTAGTTGTAGTAGTTGTTGCTTTGAAAAATGAACATACTCAACGTGCCTGAGCCAGGAAAGTATAGAAATAAAAGGCAGAACAACATGTAAGGCGAGATCATCCATAACATCCGGTGATGACTTCCTTGAGACGCTTTACGCGCCTACGGGAGTTACCCTTTGTGGATGCAGAGGGCCATGTGGATTGTTTTTGTAAGGATGATAAGCACTCCCTCTCGGCTGTGGAACAATGATAAACACAGTGTTTAGAATGCCTCATTCATGTTGTTCAATAGTAGACCAGATCCTGTACTGCCTACAAAGCATGAATAAAGAAGCAACAGGCATTTTCTCCTCCAAAAACACACCAAAAGCTGAGAGTGATGCAGACTTTATCCAGGACATGATGCGATGGGTTGGGAAACTGACAAACACGGAGAAGTAGAGAGAAAGCATGAAAGTAGTCTTTCGGAACATAAAACAGATGAAAGCTTTCTGTTAAAGTTATGTTTGCTATTTGTATGTTGTTTAAAAGCTGAGCCTAAGGTTTCAGCCACCGTAGTTTAATACATGTGAGGCGTGACTGAGATATGCCAGTTATTAGAGCCTTGATGAGTTATGTTCCTTCTTATTCTCGCATCTATTTGTCGTATCAGAGAAAATTCTGGTACCCTAACTGTGGTCACATATGCCTAAATATTCCTATATAAAGAAAGGAGTCTGAATGTTGGATAGAAACGCCTGTGAAGCGAAAAATATATCCTTACATTTAGAATCTCTTCTGGTAATACCTTCACCCAGTCCAAGCTACTAGCAGCTCTAATGTTCTATAATGATGCTCAAAGGGAAGTACCATATGCATCCACAAATGGAAACACACATTGAAAGGATAGACATGTACGCCTAAGCCATACATTCAAATGTACAGTAGCTAGGCTATCCACTCCATAATAGCCAGGAAATTCCGTAGCAATATAAAAGTGTATAGCCAATAGCTTTTACCACCACTTTGCCCGAGAAACCAAGCTGCTGAAATAATGGGTGCCCATGTACAGAGTTACGGAAAGGACGAGAGTTCAAGGCTGCTAAGTGGGACGGAGTATTCAAGTGTAATCCAGATGCTTACGCTCTAATTCCTCTTTAAACATTCGAAGTGGACGAACCAATTTTGCGAGGGCCATTGACGTCATGTTTTGCAGGGGGAAATTGCCCCATTGACCGACAAATAAATCTCAGTAATTCAGCACGTCGTCTAGCTGGGCAGTGGATAAATGTTTCCTGTCTACTTTATTGCTTGATGTCTGTCTTGTCAAAATTGTGTACATGGGTCTCTAAACGTTTCCCAAATTAGTTCCGTGCAAATGACCATCATTTAGATATACTATTCCCAATGGTTTACCATGGTGTGAGTGATATTTGAGTAGAAAAATTTCGTTGATAGAGGTATCCGTACCTATAGGAATCTACTTAGGATGAGAAACTTTTCAATTTTGTCTATACTCTAGGACTCCTCAAGTGATGCTAATGCACGTGTTACCCCGGAACAGTGACAGTTTTCTGTGAAACGATTCCATAACGTGGCAACGACGAATATGAGAAGTCATTTGCATGGTCAGTAATGATCATGTTTAGACTGAAAGGCATGGATCTCTAATAAAGTACAATTTGTAGCTCCACGATCGCTGGTAATAAGAGTAATAGTTTGGCGAAACTTTGATACTTCCTGATGGGACATGCATGGCCTTTCGCTCAGCACACTCCAAAAATAGAATTTAAACACCGGATCTTACAGCTGCATGTAATTGTTGTTGCACTTTTCCTTAACCTGAAAGACTGAGATTATCGAAGGTAGGAGTTGTCATTTCCGACGAGCATGCCAATGAGTCTCGTGAAGAGGAAGTTTTCAGAGACCAGGAGGAAGGAAATAATCTCGCTCACCCCAAGGCTATGGAGGATAGGGAATGATGGAGGAAGAGAGTCATGGCCATCCGTGCAACCAGCACCCCCGGATTATGATGATTCATAATAAGAAACTATCTGAAAAAACAACAACAACAACAACAACAAGCAGCATTGTACTAAAACGATCGTGTTTACAACCGGAAACCTTGTCTGGTGTGGCTCGGGGCGCAGTTTCTACGTGCACGGTGCGGAGCTAAAATAAATCAGCTCATCTGTGCGACTGTTCTGGAAAACACGAAGTGACGCCTCATCATCTCTGTCCGCCAGGAGCCTTGCTGTAGACATACTAACGAGTCTACAGCAACGATTGTGGGCATTCTAACATTAACGACTTGTCTCTTTTAAACGTGGTAAGTGGTGAGCTACCAGATAACCTAATGATTTACCGATGGGACGGACGTCCGTTTTCATCGTTCAAGCAAATAAGACCATTGTTAGTCCCACTGCTAATTTCCGATACGTCCTGCAGTGGATCAGATCAATACGCTGATGATAATGGACTGTAGCCGCTCGGGGTAGTCGTGTAAATGCCATTACAGGTTCTGGCTTATCAGGCAACAAATGAGGTCATTCAAGTCAACTTTTCCTGCGTAGCATCCCGCGGCGCTAAAGCTTCCATAAATACTGCTTCACTGGAACCGGATTCTAAAAGAAAAGTTGGTCGTCCTCATCTAACAATAAGCTACCTCGACAAAGCTGTACAGATGAGACAAACTTTCTAAGAGACGACCAGATGAAAGAATGATATCAGAGTACTGATAGGAACTTTGTTAAGTACCCACCTATCATAGAAGATTGTACCCAATTTGGAAGGTGCTGAAGCTAGATTACTGTAATGATAACAGTGGAGGCTTAATCTCTTTTGGCACTTGATAGTAACACTTTCCTTTTTTTATTGGGGACAGTGCCAAACGTAGCAACGAACCTGTAGAAAGGTTACTTTACTGGCAATATGTCAGAAGAAGAGTTGGTCGTGGTTTTTAACTATTAAGAAGCTTATTGAAGCAGAGACAAAGTTGATCAAACACCAGATAGAAAGATGGAACGAATGGATGAATGACAGTCTGGTAGTATTGGAGCAGGAGCTTGTTAATGCTTGAAGCTCGATGTACTCGAAGAAAAATGATGACGATAGGTAGGCCTACTGACTTGTAAGGATAACACTTGGCGCTTAATTTCCGGCTTTTGGCTTCAACAACAGCACCTTACTATTATTGAAACTGTGCCACTTTATCTTGTCAAAAGTTAATTTAAAAAGCGGCAGTCTGCCAGTAGTTTGATTACAACCATAATTGTGCACCCTGATTTAATGTATGATATTCAGGTAATAGTAGAGAATACCACACTAGCATATGACCTCGTAAACCGGGAAGAAACGGGAATAACCTTTATAATCACAACGGGCATAGAAAGACCGGTACCAGGGACCCCAGGGGCCAAAACCTTTTTTTTCCAAGGCTTTTGACTATTTGCGACACTCTTTGCTCTAGCACCGTAGAATACTATCGTTGGGGGGGGGGGGGGGGCTGGATACAGAACTTCCTGACTGACCGCCAGCAGGCAGTAGTGGTAGAAGGCAAATCTCTAGTTTAATCCCTGTACAGTTTGGTGTCCCTTAAGGGTCCGTGATTGGCCCTAGTTTGTTCTTGTTCTACATCAACGATCTGCCCTCAAGTCTGTCCTCGATCACCCGCTTGTTTGCTGACGACACCATGGCCCACAGGACTGTCTGTTCCACTCTGGACCAGTAAGCGCTATACAGGGCGACCTAGATCGACTTGCAGAGTGGGAAGACAAATGGATGATGCAGTTTCACCCTGACAAATATCCAACACTGCACATCAGCAGGAAGAGGAAAACGCTGAACTCGTAGCAACACCGCCATGGTCACTCTCAGCTCTGTACAACAGGCGAAGAATCTAGGTGTCACAATTACTTCAAACCTAACCTGGAACTCACATATTCCTAACATAGTCAACAAAGCTAATAAAGAACGGTTTTTTTTAAAGACGTAAAGTGAAAGTGAGATCAAAGACAAACAAAGCTGGCCTACAATGCCCTAGTACGGCCAATTCTTGAATTTGACTGGTCAGTATGAGACCTCTACACAACCTGAGATATTAACTTAATCGAAGGAGTACAGCGAAGGGCAGCGCACTGGACGTCGCATCGTTACAGATGCACTTCAAGTGTGAGCGACATGCTGGCGGAACTTGGACCCTACTTCACGAGAGGAACAGAAGAGCAAGATCATATTTTACAAGTCTCTTAAAGGGTTACTTTTTATGGACTCAAGGTGCAACCCTACCGCCAGTGAGCCCAGGAGTACCAGACATACACACCCAGCTTGCTTCCAGACAACATAATACTGACTTTCTTTCCCAGAACGGTTAAAGAGTGGAACAGCCTGCTAGCACAGGTGGCTCTCAGTCCCACTATTGCCAACCTCCAAGTTTCCTCCGCACCCATCCCTCCCTCCCAGTCACAACATTCCATTTTTGTCCGAACCCAATCTTGAAGTCATAAATAGCTTCCTTCTCTCAATATTGACCATGGTGAAATCCTAATCGATGGGGGATATCAGCCCTAAAGCGTCGATTATAGCTATAGTATATATATATTATATATATATACCTTGACTGTGTATATATATATATATATATACTCTCCCTTTATAGGGAGCATACTCTTCAATAGGGATGGATACCGGTACAGAAAATTCAGGTCCAGGTCCGGTTCAGGTCCAAAGGATCAGGTCCAGGTCCGGACTTGAACCTGGACCTGATTCAGTATGACTCATACCAATGTTCCATTTCACTACAAAGAAATATGTTTGGTGGAGTATTAGACTTAAACTGGCGTTTTGCAATCCTACAACGATAACTGCACCTGTGCGATTGGCTGTAAAACTTGGTAGAAATTAATATAAACTCTACTTCATTCCTGTTATTTTCTTCCACCTCCAAGCCCCAAAACGTGTGAATGCCTGATGAAATAATCTGTTAATTTTCTAATCGGTCCATTATCCGGTCCAACTAATCTTTTCAAGTCCGGTTTTTCTGCACCGGTCCAATAAGGAAAAACGGTTTTGTACCGGTACGCTGTACCGATACCCAGTCCTACTCTTCAACATGCTGAAGGCGGCTGGCTTAACCAAAAGATGAAGTAGAAAGCCTGAATGCCATAGAAGTAGTATTAGAGTCGAAACTTTCTTAGATCTTTAAACTTGATCTACCTAAGGAAGAAAAATGAAGATGATGGTTAGGTCTCCTGACTTGTAAGGATAACATTGGACACCTAATTTCCTGGGTTGAGCTTTAACAATAGTGCACTTCTCTTTGATTGAAACCGTGCCACTTTATCATTTGAAAAGAGGATTTAAAAGAAGGTAGTTTGCCAGAACTACAACTACGAACCCAATCGGAGACCAAACGAATTTGACAAGACATACTTAGAGGGCAGCAACGAATGCCAACCTTACCCATTACCTTGTGTAAACCCAAGAAAACGGAAATGGTCTTTGGTCAGAAATGGAAGATGTTTCCGGTGCTATTGGCAAAGTACCTCTTCTTAGGATAATTCAGGGAAGGCAATCGTTAAGGCGGTCTTCCACATCTTAGCTGGAACAGAGAGCAACCTAAAAATGCTGCAACGGTCAAGCAACCTGGAAAAAGAATCACGAACTCGTTTACAATGGAAGTACCAGCTCACACATAATCTATTCCATACACAATAGAACCAACAAGTATGATGCACACACAACTGATGACATGTTGACAGCGTTAGAGATCATTCTCATGGTGATATCTCCTGGAGTTTATAAGTATGCTAATGAGAATCAACTATCAAGGGGGGATATTCGAGAGTTTCACGAAAACACTGGAGTAGCAGTTCAGAAGGTATTTGCCTATGTGTTGTATCATCTAGTAGTTCAGCGCACCTCCACAGACTAAGAAGCAACAGATGCTCAATCTGTCATTGTGGTAAATCAGCTTAAACGATGACAGGGCGGCATCTAGCGGTCCGTATTAAGAAGGCAGTAGTGTGCTATGAAATGAAAGAAAAAGATTGTGAAGCGTCACTCTTCTGTCTGCGTCAGAATAACAGCGGTTGTGTCGCTCAGACGGCAAACACGATGCTGGAAATGCTTCTTTCCCATGACAAAACTTAAATCAGTAGTCGTGCATTGACCAAGGAAAATTTCCAGGGTGTGATATGAACGTGTAAGAGCTGCGTCTGTCTTCACTGCCATTGAAAGTGTAAGAAAGGCTATTCAATGAGTTTAACCGGATCAAAATGCTAGACGTAAGTATTTTATCTCGGATGGTCATCTGGCAATATCGCATATTCATAAGCATGCTAATAAGAATGGATTAAGGGAAGAAGTTCGCCCCCAACTTTCGCAATGAAAGTTTGGTAGTTCAAAGTACACGAATGCAATAGTTGTGGCTGAAGCATTCACGGACGGAAGGGTGCCATATACAAAGCATTCACCATACGCATAGCTTAGCTGAATAAACCCCATCTGTGCATGGGCAGAGTCCCCGAAGCCTGGGTTTCCGAAAGGCTGGGCCGTTGTTGGAATAATCCTGGCTATAACACACTGGTTGAGCTGGATGTTACTCCATAGCAAACAAAAACAGATATGAAATTTTGTCTTTGCTTCAATACCCTGAGCAATCCTAGGAATGTACATTCAGAAGACTTACTTGAGCAGCTTTGTCGAGACCGTGCTGTTATATGATTCATTCATAAAGTAGGATAAGACAACCTAAATTGGCTTTAAATCAGCTTGATTGCCGGTAAACCAGACCAGTATGAGCATGCACTAGATTCAAAGCCTGTACCAGCCTAACGTCACATGTGGGTAGAATTGAACAAATTGTCTGATTGGAAAGCCATGATATACAGGTTTACGGGTCATTGCCAGTATCTAAAGACTATAAAATATCACATAAACTTATTATTATTCTTAGTGATCTTCATTTGCTAGCACACCTGGGTATACCATGAGGAGAGTCATACAGTCATGCACCGAATCATTGAAGGCCGAACAAATGTGGGAGGGGGGCATTGCTAGCTGGTCGACCTTATCATTCCACATTGCAAAAAAGATAGACCCTAAAGAAAATGATAATATACCTCTGTGCTAATATAAGACAGCAACCATACGATATACGCATCATCACAAGCCTAAACAGAACGGTTCACGAGATAGTTGTGGACATACAAAGACGAACACAGCCATGCCAGCACATAACCTCTCCCCTCAGCGTTCGCAGCTGCAGCTTCACAGGTGCAGAATTTCAAGGGCAACCAAACTTTCAGTTTGTATTCATCCGCTGAATCATCCAGTGACCATCAAAGTTATAAAATGACACGCAAAAATAGAACGTCACCCCTCTAGTATTTAAGGTAAAGATTTAATCTATCAGAGGTTTATTTTTCAGCTTTCAATCTCCAACATTGTCATTTGCTAGGATTAGGCACTATTTTTGTCGGCCCAAGAATACAGTGAAACAACATACAGAAGACGTTCACGGAAGATATCAGTCCATGCATGGGGATGGGGTTACACATGATAAGCCTAGATGGATATCATGAGGCACTGCAACTTTGTAATATACTGCTAATTGTAGTTAAAAGGCTGCTACTCGTGTCCTTAGCAACCTTTATAATAATTATTATTATCATTGCATTATGCCAGAAGACCACCCTCAGGTCATGGTTTGTTACTCTCTTTAATGTTTGCTGATCATCTTAAAGCGTGAATCCGAAAATACATTACCACACTGTAGGTGCGACCTGACCATAGTCCCAAAGAGAAGTGGCATAGCTCCGTCATCTATGTTTGAAAATGTTGTCTTGACCAGACAGCCACCTTTTCTTCTCCTAAACTCCGCCAGAGGGCTCTCGTAGAACATTACCGTTTTCAAGAATGCAGTTTGCAATTGTTTGGGTTCGTAGAGATGTAGTTTTGTGGATGACCGGTCTAAAAAATTTCTAGATTTTGGGATTAGAATAGTTTTTCTTGGCAATAGATTTGTCCTGTATTTACAAATCTCTCCTGAACATACTGTTATCGTATTTTTGGCTGGTAGATGGCGTTGAAATTTGAAATTACAGATATGGCTTGTTTTATGATGAATTATCCCTATTTTTGCTTGTTCAGCCTAACTATTGTGTTGTGATAAACACGGTGCGTTTGTAATCAAGTCGTACCATAAAGTTCCCTGGATACCCAGGCCACACTAATAGACATGCAATCGCAGAAAAACTGTTCGCATGTTCAATCTTTTTTCTCTAGATAGATGTACGTGTATTGAATTGTTCTGCAAGTTCATTCTAGTGACTCTGAAGAAGAGTGATGGGTGTCACTCGAAACGCCCAAAAGTAATTAATTCTCCAATTTTATTCAATTGTAGAGACTTTACATTTGAATATTGTTTACCTGGATGTTTAACCTACAGAGTTATATCCCAGACAAACTGTTTTCTTTGACGGTTGATTTCTTTTATCTTTGCCTGTTTGGTAAATCGTTGTCTGTGATAAACATTCCTGTAGGACAGGTGTGTCCATAATCAGCTTATGAGGCCATGTTGATTTGATTACATGGATGACATCCACATGCACATCAATTCTCGACCGTCCCCCGAAATTGCTGTAAATCGTACAAAGTAGCTGCATAAAGAGCACATGTATGCCATAAATTCAATCCCAAATGTTGAAAAACATACACTAACGTTATAGCATGCAACAAAATGAGTAACCTATTGTTCGGCATACAATACCCTGTGCGTTTGGTCATTTGTTCAGTCTTCCTGACGAATTAGATTTCATGACAAAGGAAACGTTTTGGGCGAATAAATATCTTTCTATCAAATGCTCACGCCAGTTTAATGGTTCCTAGAGGATGCTATCATATGATCATATCAATGTAGCCTTACTAGATACTACGATTCAAGTCGAATCATGTCATGAGGCCCCCCGGTCATCCAGCAGACGTATCGGCCCCATTCTGCCTCTAACCGAATCTGCCCTGCTGTAATTGGTCCGTGATTGATGACGTCTGAGGTAACGGTTTCCGCTGCAGGTTTGTTAGCCACCGGTAAGTCTGAGTTATGGAGTTCCTCGGCACTGTGGGGAGTCCATGACGGGTAATTAAGATTACCCGCAGTCGGGAGGAATTTTGCGGTATTGTCAGCGAACTGCCACGGAGATTACGTCTGTCTGAGGGCCCGTAAGGCTCTATTTATTGGACAATTTGTCAAGGGCGGTGTCATAAGCCGTGAATGAATGGTGGTAATCAATCTAGCCACAAGGAATATGCAAACTACTGAGACTCCAGGGCCTTAATTGATTTATCCAAAACGTGAAACTTAGTGAACGCCTTTCAGTAGGCTTTGTGTTTAACAGGTACTATGTACAGAAAGTTCAGACAACGTACAGATAATTCAAACTAGAATGAGAACTCATCTCATTTGATGAGATACGCGCGCCATTCTATTCTACTCATTTCCATGTCCATTGGCCTTCAAGTTAAACTTGTTCATGGAACTGCTCATCGATCATATGAAAGAAATCCGACTAAATAAGATTTACTGAGCACAAGGTGTGCTAATATTCTTATCCAATCTCACTGGCAGCTGATGACTATCTGCAGCAGACTAAGCTCATCACACTGCTCTAATGTCATTATCGCACCCTTATGTTGATATATGTCATATTTCTGTAATCAAATCTTTGTAGATAACTGTTGTAATCTTGTTATGGAATAATGATGGCTTTAAATCATCGAAGAATATGCGTTTCAAAATTCGTGTGTAACGTTTATCTACAAATGGCAGATGGGCGCCGATATAATGACACGAACAATAGAATTAATGACATCTTTATGCCAAATTAAAACACAGGCCGAATGCATCAAGAGAAGAGAGGTTATGCTGTATCCCATCTATATCTACAACGTCTCTTCCCTCTTCTTGAAACATATTACAAATTCAAAGAGGGGTTTTCTACCAACTTGTATAGTTTTTTGGATGATATATATGCGCGAACGCTTGGACGTCTTGTTTACTTATATATGCATACCGCTGGTCTAGCTGTTGACCATTTACAAGGTAATGTATGCTAAATATTCAAAAACAAAATGTGCTTAATGTTTATCTAGAATTGGGCTACACATGCAATAGTTGTTCGTCCTAAGTTCTGTCGATCGTGGTAGAATTGAAATTTATCACTGGCACTCTATACGGGCACTCCCATGAGTTAGCTTTGAAAAGTTTTTATTACTCACTTGTGCTGCGGGGACTATATTGCTGTCAAGCGATATGGAAGAAAAATGGGTCCGGTCTGTATATTACACAATTATGGTCCGCAATCCATCTGGTGGGGTCTCAAAGGTATCGACTTTGCAGAGACACTGATGGATGACGATGTTTGAGTCTGACTCCTGTTGTATTGGTAAATATACAGGGTATTTCCAGAGGTCGAAAACCATGTGATCAAGTTTGTTTTAAATTGTGAGATGGTTGACAAGACTGCTTCGACATTTTCCCTAGTGATTTAAGCTGTCTCGACAAGAAGAAATTAGGGAAACCTTGAATCAAAAAGGAGTACAGTATATGTCGAACCCAGATGAGCACTTTAGTCTCAATAGATCTGATTTCCTTCACATAGAATGGAGGTAATATTTCAGAGGATATGTTCTCAGAAGGTCCTGTCTCCTTCAGATATTGCAAAGTTTAGTGGATGGAGCAGTCGCCCTAACGACAGGCCACGCGACAACTTCAGCAATTAGTAAGCCGTTGTTCTGCCACAACACAAAACCTCAAATGGATGCCTGTATAAACATTGATGTTCCCTTGACAGTGTACAGGTTCTGGAGGATAGAAGCTCTCATCCATCAAGAGCCAATTAAAAGTGGCAATGACGCTGCGAACACAGGGTAGGGCCTATTCACGGTCACATCCATCATTTCCGCCCTGTGAATAGCAACCTCAGGGGACGAAAAGGCTGCCAGATTTCTTTTCTATCAAAATGCTGCTGAAAACGCATTGTTTGAAAAGCTAATTATGATGTACGTTACTTTGAATTCGAACCTAGGTGAACCCTATTACGCCCTGGTTCACACCAACGGACATTGTGATAAATCGTGTGGGGTCCGAATTCATGGCGGTCAGCAAGGCTCGTAGCATGGGACTGCAGGAGTTACCGTACGGGGAGAGGGAGGATTGTTCTAGAGTCATGATGTTTTATGAGTGTCATACAGAAGGCACCTTGAGACTCCGGCTGAGTTATGAACACGGCAGAAGAATGACATCCGAGTAACGCATGGGATACGGCTGATCCCAAGCAAGCACGTTTGGTAAAATGTCATTACCACGAGGTCATATATAATCCTTATCACAGGGGACAAAAGTCATCAAACCCTGCAAGTATCCAGATGCTACTACCAGAGACTCAGACACTGTCATCTAAGTATACTAGGGATCATTAGATGACAATTGGACTAATTGGGCTGTTTTATGTTGCGGTTCTATCTCATATGAATATTATGTCGAGAATGTCGATGACAGTGAGCAGCTCGTATGCGTTGTATGCGTAGCTTAAGCTGTCTCAATCCCCACGCAGTGGAATGGATAGATAAAGGCAGAACAAAACGTTTTTATGCAACTTTAATCAGTGTTTACACCTTGGTATAGAGCAAAATTACGAATAAGATAGTATCAATGGCGGTATGAAGTAGTAGGCTTTGTCATAGTCATTGGCTATGTCCTTTCTAGACATAGTATGATTCAATGTGTTTTTTTTTTATATTGGTAGGTTTGAAGTCTAAATTGGACACTTTCTGTTAAACCGTGCACGTAACAAGATACGGGACATAGAGTCTACTTTTTGCATTTCAGACGACTAACTTTGCGTAAAGATTTGTCATATGAAGTTCAATTGAACGGTGTATAGGTAAACTTACAAATGTCATGTATCTGTACTTCTACAGAGTACAATGAGTATCTTTATGTACAGACACTGGGTTAGAAATATACCTTTGTGCGTCAGTCCATGCAGAGAGTGCGTCTCAAGGCGTTTGATATCACCAAATATTGTTCAGATTGATGCATTAAGTTTCTACCACCTATCATCAAGTATTAGGTCGTAACTATGGAGGAAGAGAGTCATGGCCATCCGTGCAACCAGCACGCCCGGATGATGATGATGATGATATTTTCCTTGGATATTGCTTTTCCTTACATATCTTTCTTTCTTTACGTCGAGTAGTCCTTCAGTATCAAATTTAAGATGACTCTTCCGGTGTACTCGTCGGGGGGGGGGGGGGAGGTATCCCAAATGCATGTGGCTTTCAAGTCCAAAGTTTGATGCACACAGTCGCCCGCACTTTGCACGTATGGTAAGTTGTATCATAGACCAAAAAAGCGTTGTTAAAAAGTACCATAGGCACAAAAACAACCTTAACGAGTTTGACCTCCTTGAGCTGTTCACGTCCTTGGGCTGAGCACAATATCTAACATCCTGCGAATCCGGTAACGCCTGGCTCCTTGGTGAAGACATCGACCTCAGAATAAAGGCTTCCGCACGGGAGCATGGCTTGATGTCAGAGGGAAACTGAGTTTCTGGCATTCATAACTCAATCAGTAGCGACTCTTGTATGTGATTCTGTCCAAATTACAACAATGATATAGTTGAATCATCATCATACAACTCAAAACGTTGCCGACGAACATGCCGAAGAGTTATTGGTGACATTTTGATGTCTCTCCAGGCACCCGGTGCTCCTGTGTCGTGCTGGCTACGCTGACAGATAGACGGTCCAATACGTGATGTTGAATATGACGAACAATGAAGGAAACACCATCCTGCAGACGCGGTCGATGTTCTGGGCAGCGGTGGGCACGAAGTTGCAGCTGTCGCATTTGCCACTGATTTCTATTGGCTGGTGCTCTGGTGACGCGCCGTTCTCGGTCGGCTTATCCTCCTGTAAATGGAAGGGTATCAAGTACGAAAAATGGAATGAGAAGATCATATTGTTATTGATAAAGTCTAACAGTTACTGTTTTGTTTAAATTAGTAGATGTAGCATCAGTCCCGAACTGAGGCACTGAACTGATGGGAAATCAAAAGTATTTATGACGTGGTCCATGTAGCGTACAAGTGCTAGTGGGTTGTAACAGTATTGTTCTTCTGTAACATTGTCCGACGTTAAAGAGATGAAGATATGTATGATATAGCCAGTATAACAGCCCTGATAACAAATCAGTGCCTCATTCATTGATATTGAGCTTTGACTTGACTTGAGCTAAATAGTGCGCAAATAGTAACGTTTGCAGGTATACATTTAGAGAGTCATAGAAGCCCACGTGCGTCAACATAGACCTAGCGTGGAGTCCAGGCTTGGAACTAAACCTAACAAATTTGGACTCCAGGCTAGGACAATACAGGCCGAGACAGTAAAGCCACTAACCTTTCCCCAACAGCTCGCACGGCTTTGTGACGTTCCCACAGATTCCAGTGCAGTACAGGCAGTTATCGTGATAGCGGATACACGTGGCAGTTTGATACTTCGTTCCTACTGCTGATAAGGTTATATAACCGCTAACAACCTGTCGGATGGCCTGGGTACCATCCGATTTCAAAATAGTTTTAGGGTAGCGAGTGTAAGGAGCTCCGGTAGAAATCGGATGGTACCCAGGCTAGTCACATCTGGAAATGACGCCTCTTACTGGCACTGTATAGATCTTGGTGACAACTACTTTTATTCTACGATACTTTCTTTGGACAAAAAGAAAGACAAAAATTGTTACAAACCATGTCGATGATGATACGTCTGCCCTTGTTTTCTGTAAGCCACCATCTGTATGTTACGGCGTATTCAACTAAAGCCGTGAAGACAAATAGTTGACAGGCAACAATCCAGATGTCGATAGCTCTGACGTAAGAGACCTCCTGCATGGCGTGGCTGCGTGAGCTCTGCGTGGTCATGGTCAGGACTGTGAGGACGCCGAGGCAGACTCGGGCTGGAACTGCACCTGGTACCAAGAGGACAAATCGTCAGTTACTCAAGTGGATATGGGTTTGGAAACGGTCAGTCGTTTCAGACAACCATCCTGTGTCTGTTGAGAAATCTTGTTGGAAATATTTTTTATATCCTAGCTGTGAATTGATAAGCAAAAGAGATCTAGTTGGGGAACAGGTGTATTATGACTATGTAACAATGTGCAGAAAGGGGAGGAAGGCATCTAAGTATCTCTGACGAATAGTCAAATTATTGATTTCTGTGTTTTTTTCTGATCGATCAACAACATTCATTATGGTCTCCTGGTGCCAGACCCCGTTAGTTCTATGATTGAAATTATGCATATGTCTTAATGCTACCAAATTGTACACCCCAAATTCATTCCGATGTATTTAATGATGGAATCAACACCTTGGTTTGGTTTATGTCTGATTAACGTTAATTATTGTTATTGAAAGTACACTTACCGATCTCAATCCAGAAAGAGAGCCATGACATGATGACGATGAAGGTGGAGGGCACGTACATCTGCATGAGATGGTAGGCAAACCTTCTCGACAGGTGGAACTGGATCTCTAACGATGTGTATGTGCTTTTATCACCTGTGAGATGTACCAATGTGTGAGACAAGGAAACAGACTGAGTACAGATGTGAAATAGCTGAATCATTAAGAAAGTGGTATTTGGCTTTGATTTCTGATCATAGCAAAAAATAGTGCATCATTCATTGTCATTGAGCTTTGACTTGACTTGAGCTAAAGAGCGTGCAAATAGTAACGTTTGCAGGTATATATGTAGAAAGTCATAGAAGCCCACGTGCGTCAACACAAACCTAGCGTGGAGTCTAGCCTTGGAACTAAACTTAAGAAAGTTGGTCTCGATACAGTTAAGCCACTAACCTTTTCCTAACAGATCACACGGTTTTGTGACGTTCCCACAGATGCCAGTGTAGTACAGGCAGTTATCACACTCCTCTGACCCGGCATCATCCGCGCACAGCTTCGTGTTGGTTTGGCAGGCGTCCGAGTCGGCGTAGTCACAAGTTTGTTCGGAGAACGTGCAACCTTTACCTGGGATATTCAAGCACGTGTTGCAGTTAGATTCACTGGACATATCATCATGTAGATCACATAACTGTGATAATATGCATGGTAAAATCCACCTTTTTAGGTCGTGTAAGTAGCCGTTAACACCACCAGGGAAGGCCAATATAGCTTAATACACCGTAAATGTTTGTGTCGCCACATAATAAACATTCAATTTTCCATGCCGCATAGCTCATCAACGGTCAATCACCAGTAACATGTACCCTGATCAGATAAGTGCAAAAAAGCAAGTCCTGATCCACTTACTGATGACCTTTTCGGTGATCTTTACTCCAGATACTTTATGTTCCATGCCTAGAGTATTGCAAGCCTATGTTGCCCTGCATTATCTTTAACGAGGTTAAACAGGATGGGAGATGGATGGCAATGGGGATCTGCCTGGAGACATGCAAGAACTGCTCATTTTTTCTGGTGAAAAAGCAAATGGTGGCTTACCAGGGACAGATGGTAGAAACGACGTGACGTAGGATTTTGCAGTTATTCCCGCTAACTTGAACTGAGAGTGGAAGGCAGTCGCATCGGAAATGACAGGTACTGTGTTCATCGTCATCAATGAAGGTAACCCCCACACGAGACGAGTGTCATCAACTGCAGAGAGAAATGACAGGCATAAGGCTGTCAAGAACAGTGGGTGTTTTTCCTTGGCGTGACATTCACCATAAAGATCCATAAAGGCTAAGAATGTCACCGCTGCATACAGCTGCTGTCAAACGAATTTGTTTCACAATCCTGTTATCGCCAAACTTTCGAGACGGATGAGCCCAGTTGATGATTTTCACCACAAGACTGTCTTGAAGTAGAATTCATGGCATTTGTTTTAGCTCAGGGATGTCACACTAGCTTTTCTTTCTAAAAAATCAATTTGCCAAAAGTTATGTTGCTTTCTATTAAGTTACTTTGCTGCATTCAGATGAAAGGGATTGTGACGCATGCGGTCGACTTGGGTTTGTACTTAAATATTTAGCATTACCTAAGTGGCTAAATTAGTAACAGATGGCCCTACGCGTTAATCTGGTGCACTAATCAAACTAACTGGCGGTTACTTTTGGCATTAAGCAGCACTAAAGTACGAAGGCTGTCAACCAAGTCCCCGTACCTGCAAACACGGAAAATTAACGTTATGGGACGAAAACCAATTACTTGCTTTAAGGGACTTGGCACAATTGATTTTGATGATAATCTGGAAAATTAAATCTCGCGGACCCTGGTGAGCGATTAGGTGTGGCTGGAAGTTCTGTTTTAAACTCGTAAGAAGACTACAACACAAAGTTTCTTTAAAACTGTCAACGAGTATTTTATCTAGCACGATGTTGCCGTTGGTTCTGTCCAGGAATCTAGAGTACACATCCCGCTGGGAGACAACAGTTACTTTTACGACAATTCCATGTGATATGATACAGCTGTCAACATGGCATATCTCATCAAAAACTCCAATTCAAGAAAACTATAAAGTCGCAAATCCCTCCATTTTTCGACCCAATTTGCGAACAAAAAATTAGGTCATTTTCTTTGACTCATTTACTCTGCATTGGATAAAGGCAGTGATACGTTTCCAGCATAATCCTGTTAGGCTTTGTGAACATAAAGCCAATCAGTACTATCTTTAATGGGAATAGAAAAATTGCCCATGTCGCTATACGACAAGACGTATGATTTTGCAGTTATTTCCGCTATAGCGTTATATAGTTATAACTTAAACTGAGAGTGGATAGCAGTATCGGAAATGACAGGTACATCGTCATCAATGAAGGCAACCCCCACACAATACGAGTGTCATCAACTGCAGATAGGAATGGCAGACATATCGCTGTCAAGAGCAGTGGGTGTTTTTCCTTGGCGTGCGTGACATTCACCATGAAGAGCCATAAAGGCTAAGAATGCTGCTGCATACAGCTGCTGTCAAACGAATTTGTTTCGCCAAACTTTCGAGACGGATGAGCCCAGTTGATGATTTCCACCACAAGACTGTCTTGAAGTTGGATTCAATGCATTTTATCAGCTCAGGGATGTCCCGCTAGTTTTTCGTTCTAGCAAATCATGAGAGTTCTGTAGCTTTCTATAACTTTACTTTGCTGCATTCATATGAAAGGAATTGTGACGCATGCGGTCGAATTAGATTTGTATTTTAACATTTAGCGTTACCTAAGTTGCAAAATTGGAAAGAGATGGCCCTACGCGTTAATCGGGTGCACTAATCAAACTAACTGGTGGTTACTTTTGGCATTAAGCAGAATTAAAGTACGAAGGCTGTCAACCAAGTCCCCGTACCTGAAAACACGGACTATTAACGTTATTTGACACAGAATGGGACGAAAACTAATAACTTGCTTTAGGGGATTGAGCACAATTAAATGTGACTATAGTCTGGAAACTTAAATCTCGCGGACCCCGGTGAGCGACCATGTGTGACTGGAAGTTCTGTTTAGAACTCGTCACAGCAATGTTAGCCTTTTAAACTGTTAACGAGTAATTCATCTACACTTCCAACTGGGATACATCAATTGCACTTAAGACAATTTTATGAGACATAATGCAGCAACACGGCATATCTCATTAAGAACATCCTTCAAGATTGCCATAAAGAGGTATTACCCTCCACTTTTCGGCCTATTTTGCCAACTATTAAGGTAATTTTCTTCGATTCATTGGATAAAGATAATGAGACGTTTCCAGCATTATCCTGTTAAGTTTCGTGAACAAAAGGCCAATCAGTGCGCTCTATATACTTAGTATCATTAGCAATGACAAGAAAATTGCCCTGTGTCACTTAGCTGGTATTGGGTTATTAAGAAAGTACGGGTTATCAAGCAAGTAGTCTATGAAGTTTTTGGTGATTAAGAAACAAATTGAATGTACATACATCCGTCCAGTCTGATGTGGCAGGTCTGCTGGTCCATCGGGAAGGCGTGGAGAGACATCTGACAGGAAGCCTTGATGTCGTACCTGGAAGAAAACACATCGTCTTAAGCAGCTTTAGATGTCAGTGGAAACGTCTAGAAGTAATATCCAAATTTTATTCAGTTGTAGTGATTGAATTCTCTTAAATGTTCTTTGATGGACCATCAGACTGGGTGTATAACTTTCAAACTTTCATCAAAGTCCCTTGTTTCTTCGAAACCAAAATAGATATCCAAACACCTTTGAATCTACCGACTTCCAAACACCTTTGACCCTTTGCTGACGTGACGTCTGGATGTGTGACATAGGCTTTGGGTCATTTCACCTTGATAAGGATCAGATAACTGATCAAAGGCTTGTTGTTAAGCGCTTTATTTTGTGCACAAATATAAAGTTTTTTTAAAACTTTATATTGTAACATGATGTTGACTACCGTCACAGATGAACTTACACGAAAACGGATATCTTTAGTACTCTAATTTGTGCTATTGGCCGCATAACACATTTGGCTCTTCTCAGACCTCACCTGACAATCAGGTTGACCACGCCTTCCCGTGACACCCACATGGTGGTCTCCTCCTCTGCGGTGGCGATGTCCAGAGACTTGGTGTTGGCGAAGTCCACGTGAGGTTTCCACACCTGCACACCCGAGTCCACGGGAAGCCAGGTGTTCTGCGTCAGGTTAGCCAGCCGATGGTCCCGCCACTCCTGGGCCACCTGAAGGCTAACCTCGAAATCCTACAGACATAAACATGAAGTCATTAAAGTAGCTCCACAATAAAACGTTAGTAACTGCATCACTCACCCATTCACTCACTCACTCACTCACTCACTCACTCACTCACTCACTCACTCACTCACTCACTCACTCACTCACTCACTCACTCACTCACTCACTCACTCACTCACTCACTCACTCACTCACTCACTCACTCACTCACTCACTCACTCACTCACTCACTCACTCACTCACTCACTCACTCACTCACTCATAGCCCGTAACCTCAGTGGTCGTAGGGGCTTCACGACATCTATCAGCAGTGATAACTGTAGTAACTGCATACCTGTTGTTACAGAGAAAATCTTCTTGATTTACCGTTACACACAAAATCATATCCAGTTGCTTGAGTAACTGCTTTTTGACGTACTTCATGTACTTAACGATAGCAATGCACGCGTCCTGATGACACTATGAATGTAAATTATGTGCCAAAAGTATATTTACATCTCATTTATGACGAATTCTTAATCCCAACTATTCATATGGATACATAAAGAAGCAACTATATACATTAGCTATCCTTAAATTTCAGTCATGGTGATAGCGACACATTGTTGATTTTTAAATCGTCAGATACTGTCTTGAGGTGTTGGTTTCATCGATTTTGTAAATCTCTGGGTACAGGTCTACGGTATCCATGGGTCAAACAGCAGGGGTCAATTGGGTATCGTTTGGCCCATGAATACTGTGCTGCCCCCTTAGAGGTTTAGTTGGAGATTACGATTATATGCTAATGATAATTAACGATTGTCACTTTTATGTAGACTATTTAACCGAGCATTCACACCCTCAGTCGCAGCGTATCCATGTATTCATCACCTTCTCATTCTAAGCCCATTAACAACAAGTGGTTGGTTAATGTTTTTCAATATGAACCTTTTCCCAAATATAAATACAATTATTGAGATGCATGATCGATTGTTGCAATGACAGAAAAACTCCAAAACCCAAACTACAATAACACCTTCTGTCCAATTCATCTTTCTTTGTGACGTTCATTAGTCTAAGAGAAGAGTGCGCCCTGTGTTTTCAATGATTGACCCGATTCTCTAAGTAAATATAACTATTGGACTATGATCAATCATTCTTAGTGTGGCCTAATGGAGCAATCAAATGACCATAGCCAAATAGTCTTCAATTACTGTTCCAATCAATTACACATTAACAATCACATCTAAATACCAAATGTACATTTACAATTTGATTTGTATGTGCTTTCCATTAAAAAGACCCAGCTCATATAGTAATTCTGCAACACAGGAAAAGGGCCATTTAGGCAATTTTGCATCGATAAGTCCATCACCTAACAGGGTGATTCATCATCTCAGTAAAGATACCGCAACCGGCCACACGGTCCTCTTTATACTAACATTACAGCAGAGCACTGCAGGTGACAAACAGCTAATGTGTATAGGCTATCAGAATAAGCCTCTTAAGTGGAACCAAGGGGGAAATTCATTGCCACTAATGGGGATCATCTAAAAGTTCTAATGAAACGATTAGGGTCTTTAACTTTTCAGCATTTGGAATTGGACTTCTATACTACCAAGTGTGGGCGAACATTTCATACTTGTATGACACCCTGCTGTGTCCACGGCTGTTGCCTTATCCGTTTGGACAGTGACGGATCATGATGAGTTTTCCGCGGGACAAGGGTCAACATTTCATGTCACTAGGGGCTGGTAATATCCCAATGGAGACCAAAGGTCAACACGACGAAGAACAAACGTCCAAATGAAGACATATTAGCCGTCTTAACGGATACTTAGTGGGCATATTAGGCATTGAAAATTAGGAAAGACTATGCTTAACGTGAAGGAAAACCAGCAAACTTAGATGAATTGTTACATGATAAGAAGTTCCACCTCACAAACAAGACATTAGGCATTAAAAATGAAGAAAGACAATGTTTAACATAACATAACGGTATGTAATGGAATACCAGCAAACTTAGATTAATTCTTACATGATAAGTAGTTCCACCTCACTATCAAGACATCAAAATTAATGATAGTTGGAAATCATGTTTTAACTACAGTACTTTATTGCTGTTCTGTATGCGACTGTGCAGAGGGCCAATTTACATAATGGAAGACAGATATTGCTGGTATGATGGAATGTCCAAACGTTTAGTATCATTCATGATGGTGATATCTGAACATGGCTATGCATATATGCCCAGTACCGACTACAATAGATTTTGTTAGACTACAAAGGGAACAATGGCAAAGTATCCCTTTGTGGTATCCCATTAAAGAGAGAGAGAGAGAGAGAGGGGGGGGGGGGGTGTATGACATTTATATACACTGTTCGTGGCGTGGCATATCGTATCTAAGAGTATACTC
>NC_049984.1:5988961-6087896 GCF_000003815.2 Branchiostoma floridae
TAACTGTTTCATGATCCTTGATGATTGAACCAAGGACACTTCAATATATCGACCGAATTGTCTATAATTTTGAAGCCATTCATGGTCATTGGTCTTCGACAGGCAAACTCTAGTCAGTTTGGAAGTCGGCACATCGATGGACTGGATAGTGTCTTACGAAGTTACAGGTATGTACTTATCCTAGCTAACGTTACTGGTAAACCAAAATAGCAAAGCGTTTGTCTCTTATATTTGTATTGGCAGCTCAGAGTTTGCAGGCCTTGAGAAAGATATCGATGTGACAACAACGCCGTTGGAGTCTCTTAATCACGTGTTAACCACATCAGGCTCTACCAGAGCACGCCATCTATCTAATCATACTTTGGGCCGCGGATAGAGCGGACATGACAGGGTACCTTTGCGTAAAATTAGGCTGGAGAAGTCATCACTCAGTCTGCATTCTTTAGCCTCCAATACACACTTCACAACATCAGTTACACAATGGATATCATTATGTGTAGCAACATAAACCGAAGTTTAAACCTACGCCAAAAATGGAAATTCTCATTCATAGCCATTGCACGAGGGATTACCTAGTTTCCTTAAAGAGGCTCCAGACTGTTACTGTACACCAATTACCAACGTTCCCTCCAGACTTGACATTGCTCAGACGAACAATTAGGTGATTAGACACACCGTTACATGGTTAGATAACCATTGATCGTCGGAGCTCTAACAATAAAAGAAATTATGCTACGCCAATCAGTCATAGATTCCCCACGTGATACGGTCTTAACATACTAATCATCTATCGAGGATTGCATCAGGTATGTTCTGTATCAGTCTGGAGGCCCTTTGCGGGTTTCTCTACGTACAACCTGGGATAAGTTAAAGTCAAAGCCTGGGATTTTATCATTACTATCGTTCAGTATGATGCCAAGGCACCTTTGAGATGAAGGATTCGGACGATCATCGAAACTTTTACTTTGCAGAAATGCCTATTTGCTTCACTCTAAGCAGGCGAGCATCATTCTTAAAGTGTCTTGGGCCTGGCAGTATCTACAAATGCACGTACTTAATGTAACATCATATGGATTTTATGATCTGAACTTCCCATACGTATGTCCATGCCATCTTTAGTTTTCTTCCAAAGTCCACAGAATTTGTAATGATCTACATGCAATAGCAAGAATTAGGAAAGTCCATGAACGGTAACTGATTGATGCATTGATAATTTCAAACCAATCTTTACAACACTTATTGCCTTGTCATGAACATCTTTGCCGCATTTGATAAAGTTGCAGATGCCCCGATGTAAATTCTTCCTGCTCCATTTTTTATTGGATTCCGATATGCGTCAGAATTACAAGCTTGAGGCAGTCTCATAAATTTACAATCATTTTTTATACATTCCACCCCAGCATCTGTTTTGACGTTAATGAAGTTGGTCAGTACTAACCATAAGCATTGCCTTCTATTCGGAATCAGCTGAATAATCTGTGACCATGGTCATCATGGCTCACCACCATTCAAGCCTTACCCCGTAAAGTTAGCTGCCCAGGCGCGCGTAACGGATAGCCAGATGCTAACACCATAACGACGACCTGATCCAATAAGATCCCGGCGTCATCCTAACGTATCGATCACAAAGGGCACTGGACGAAACAAATACCGTAATATCCTGACCTTGTACCGCTAGCTTAAAAAGTAATTCCAGGTGGAGGCTGCACGCTCTACTAACCTTGTACTACCTGGTCATCCATCTCACCTGCCACCCACCCACTGTGCGGATTATGGAATCAAAGGATAAACTATTATCTTCTTATAGAAGCTCTTCTTCTGTCACTAATACCCCTTTTCACTAGGACGGAGCTCTCGCCGCGCTCTCTCTGCAACCTAAACTTTGACATATCTCTCAAGGAATTGTGTAGAAAAGAAACGGATCGTTTTACACTTTCTGAGTTTTGTTGTCTTTTCAGTCACACTTTTACGTTTTGTATGATATACCAAGTGTGAAAGCGAATTAAGGTTACACATATCATATTTAGGTCGCAATGAGAGTGCAGCGCGATCGCCGTCTAGTGGAAAGGTGGCCTTCCTGCCGCGGCTGGACCTACCATGGTTTGTTCAGACACTGCTCCAAAGCTCAGAAGGTGTGCTGCACACGTCACGTCCAGCCAGCGACCTGTAGAGAGGAGAAAGAGGAAGATGTTTTTTTCAATAATGAGCTCTACTGTTCATCAAAGTGTAACTGTAGGACACAGGTGGATGATCAGGCAATTACCTGCTTGGTAGCTCGCTGTTGCAAACGCTTGATCAAGTGGCAACACGATCAATCCACGGGGCACCTCGACTGCACGCTCGTTCTGTCATTTCAACATTCTTGTGACATGTTTGTCCGATCTCATATCATGGGAATTTCTAATGAGCTATTGTATATTTTACTGCATCAGGTCGTTCATTTTATGGGGATCTTCATTGCTTTAAGCACCTACCATAAGGAGTATTGGAAAACGAAATCGTTTAATACAGGTTTGCCATGACCGTCACTCGTCACTGACTTGCTGTGGAAGCAGTTTCAAGGTACAATTACCCGCGTGTTGCAACAAATCATTCTGTGTATGAAGACAATTTTCCACTAACATGCGTTTCAACATTACCGTTGCCAATATTTCCTGCACAGCACCAAGCTGAAAAGATCTGAACTGATAGCAGCAGCGCCTGCAGTGTTCATGGATGAGAACCTCTGTTGGCTAATCGATGACCATCTGTACATGAGCTATTCACTCCTTCACGGTTTTGCACACCTTTCTATCATGTCTCTCAGCAGAAGGAGCACAGGTGTGTCCGACTTACCCAGGTCATTAGAAACTGCCGAGTACTGCCCCACTTTCACACCACCATATTCTCTGCACGTCTACGCATAGTCGTGATTATTTTCTCTGGTGTCGAAATTGAAGATTGGATGAGGAGAACAACACATTAACAGAACGGCCAGATTGATATTAAGATGTACTACTTCCGTGATTACTTTTAATTCAGTGAAAAGCTTTTTATTTTTAATGCCCTGATGAAGGCCCGAGTGGAAGCACTGGTGAGGTTGGTTAATAAGAACTTTCCTTATTACTATTCTGAACAAAAAAGGAAGGGAGCGTGCCGGCTAAATGACCTTCAAACCTCGCGCTCGGCTCTCATGAAAGATTCACAGACGGCCCGCAGATATCGTCCTGACAGTTGTTCCTTACAGCTTCAAAGGGCCAAAGGTCATCCTCAATGTTCATTTTAAAATACCGGAGGGACGTGACAAAGAGGGAGGCCATGCGACGTTGGTGGTTGGAGTCAACTGATGGTCGATAATCCTTCAATTTCGAACATAGGAACTTAGCATAAGAAATAGAGTAGGAAGTATCATGCGAGGTGACATCACTGAGGTGTCTGATGTTTGGTATTTTGGTATGGTTTATTTTATGGTACTTCCTATCGTAGTTCGAGCCCTGTTCCCACTCTTGATACAGACGTAAGACAGAATGAAGTTCTCTTCTGATAAACCTTATAAGTAAGCCTTTAAAGGTTATACTCATTAAGTCAAATTGTAACGTTAGACTAGCTTTTATAAGGCTTACACTCAGACATCTGAAGAATCTACAATAGGTTGATAAAAGAAGGTTTCATAACGGCTGATGTGATTCTGTGTTCCTCAAGGGGATGGGAACACGTTATACATAAGAATGATCAACATGGATTTCTAAGGGAGGGTCTGAAACATACAGCTGCTAATGTAGAGTCCATTCCAAAGTGTTAAAGCCGTCTTTTGTTATCATTAGCACCAAGGGCAGCATACATCAGGAGATCAGTCGGATATCTCGGAGATAATCATCGCTTCCACATGGGAATCTCCTTTGGGACGGCCATGTTATAAATGAAACAGTGGAGGGCCAAGGTGATCCTCGCCAAGGAAGATATTTACTTTCGGTATTGATTGGAAAATAAAAGACAGTAGCGAGGTTGAAAGTAGTGAATTCCGGATGCACAATGACAATGACAATGATGATAATGAAGATGTGAGTGAGAAGCGGCAACGAAAGGAAGGAATGATAAGAAGCAGTCCACATATCGGGCTGAACTAACTGAAATTCACAAAACATTCTGTATCTGTATCTTTATCTTTATAGCCGGTATAACCGCCCATCGGCGAAACACAACAGCTTCGCAGGCATGCGGCGCGACAGCAGCTGGTTATATTACACCGAAGGACCCGTCACACCTAACTTTTGCACATCTATCTGCAAGCGTTCTGTATCTCATCCAATATATAAAGTAACGCCTCGGCAAATAGACATTGCAATTCTGTTCGTAGCATTTATTGGGTGAGTATTTGACATAATCATGACATTGTGTTATATTTTTGAGCCTATGTGAACGTTTGTGGCGAACCTGTCTCGTTAACTCAATTGCCCTAGGCTTACTTTGAAGTAGGATATGGATATATCTTGGCACCTGATCAGCTTCTCATAGAACTTTATGGACTGGAACAATCATTTGAACTTTTGAACCACATAATCAGTTTATGGCGTTTTATAGTTATCTCATGCCCACATCTCCAAACGTTGCCCGGCGGGGTGATGGAAGTAATGGTGAATTATAAGGAAAGACTATTGCTACTATATTATTAGGTTGGTCCTACTTATAACTTGCATGAGGGCAAAATATGCTGATCTTTTCATTTGGCGCACGGTGCTTTATCAACTTACCGCCAGACTCGCTGTCCCGTATGAAAGAACAATGTAATATACGTGCAATCAGGTTTTGATAAAATATTGGTATACGTAGTTGTGTCCAAATACATCAAGCGATGAGTCTCGCTTCAAACAGTTTCATCATATTACTATAAGTTTCTAAGACTGTTATAGTTTTGCACAAGGGAGATCACATTCTATATGCATGGACATGGGCATAGCCCGAATATTCTTCGTCTAAAATATATACGAACATGTTGCGAATAACAATGCAGATTAAGCGCTCGATTGAACACCAGAATGCAATACACCGACAGTGTAGTGGACACCCCATTGCAAATTCGTGCTTGACGTCTACATAGCGTACAAGTAAAATGCTAATACATATAAATTTGAGCATCAAACACTATTTTAAACGTTATATCGATCTACGGAGAAATGTGTCAACTATGAGAGACGTTAGATAAAGCAATTGTATTGACAGAATTTTCAGGTTAACAAAGAGTTAGCCTGAATTGAATTCAATTACCAAGAACGACATAATATGAAAGTCGATGGTAAGTATAAGTGCTTCAATGTTGCCGACTATTTTACAAGTTGTGAGTCGGTTTTAAGATACGTAAGTAATTGTGGTACTTAAGTGGGTTCCGGAGAGGAAATGGTCCGAGTTCCGTATACATTGAGTGTAGCTGATTTAGAAGGTGAAACTAATGCTAGAAATCGATCCTGTCTGTAGCCTTTTCAAACGTTGCTCGTCCAGGACAGCGCTCTCATCGCGCTCTCTCTGCAACCCAAAATTTGACAGATCCCTCAACGAATTCTTAGAAAAAAAAAGATTTTTGGTAAACGTTTTCTGTGGTTTGTTGTCTTATTAGTCACACTTTTGCCTTTTGTATGATATACTTAAGTGATAAATATGGAATCAAAAATTACACACATCCGTCGGTGGGTCGCAGTGAGAGCGCAGCGCGATTGCCGTCTAGTGGAAAGGGGGTATAAATAGCCATCTATGAACTGCTTCCTCCCCAAGTACGTTGCTCATGATACATAGGAATACGCTCCTACACGACTTGCATGAATGGAATAGATACTGTATCCCATATACATACAGAACGAAAATGCATAGTACTCATACTCTGATCATAGTGTTAGGAACACACAAAATAGAGACATACCTTTAATTCTGGGTCTGTGAGTCCAGTTGTACGTATCTGGGAGAACGCGCAGGATCTCATGGTTGTGGTCATCGTCGTGGTCTTCCGCAAACTCACTTATCGTGTCCGCGCGGCACCGGAGGGTCGACACCAACGTCAACAGCAGGACGAAGACATGTTTCCCTGGCGTCCACATGATGAAAGTACGGCCAAAGTCTCGGAACCCCTCTATATCCTGATCCCTGCCTCAAATGCGCTTCCGGAAGGCGACTCCTCCTTACATCATCTCCTTGAGTCACGTGCAGCTGCCGACGAACGAACGTGGAACGAGATTGCCGTGTTGCCTTATTCGCGGAGCAGGCTGACAGATGGGAGTCTCTCAATCCGTATTTGGACGTAACCACAATATCTTACGGGTGCATGTTTTGATGCAACACACAACCAGTGGAGATCACTCTTCTGTCTCCACAAGCTGCAGTAATGGGGCAGCCATAGGTTCAGACGAACGGTTGATGCCGCGTCCAGATACCAACTCGCTCCGTGACCACAAGCTTGATAGAATGCAAAACGGTATCCAAGACTTATACATCGATCATCAGAACGCTGTATTCTCATGGGTCTGAACACGGACACGGCACGACACACAATCCCCCCGTGACTATCATTCGTTATGGTCATTTTGTAGTTATCAATCACATAACAAGTGGAAGACAGAAATCGTTTTAAATTATGTTATATTCTCCAACAAGAAACGCGGCTTAGAATTAAAAATGATAGATCATTACCATCAGCTGGAGTTGCAAATACGCAACTACACAGGATGTACAGCACGTTTGCCTGGAGGTCCTTTCATTCGACGTCGACTGTTCCAAGCACAGAATTGCTAAAACATCTGCGCTCCCGACTGTGACAGTCAATAAGTTGAAATCATATACCTTATATTATGTAGGTATAAAAGATTTTACAAAGGAAAACTCCACAATGGCCGTTGTCACATTTAAGAATCAAATATTAATGGAACACTAAATTCTCATTTGTAGGTAACAATGGCTACCCTTAAGGCAGAAGCCCATTGTCCCTCGCGTGACACTCATTGGTCAGTATCTGTAGCCATGAGGTTCTCAATCTAACTTTATTCGCATTTATGGTGTGTGAGCATACATGTACGTAAAGCTGAAGAGCTGATTCAGAGGCGATCCTAACATGATGGTGACGTATGTAAGGCTTACCAGGTCATTCCCTAGATCCAACTTACAGCGTGTTGCCTACCTGCCGACCTGGCTGCGGTGAGCCCCCACAACGGTCAGTGGCCGTGTGGAGAATCATCCTCTGGTTATATAAAGGATATCATGGGGCTACACGGAAGGGGAAGATTGATATACCAACCTGAGGAAAGTGGCAAAAGAATAGAGCACTGCCCCAGATGCTCTCAAAGCGTGGCATATACGCAATACATGTCGTCACATCGCCTTTAGCGTCGAGTCGCGAAAATAAATGATGACAAATTGAGTTTTATCTTGCCGTTTCCATCTGCCGAATAGTAGATGTTGGAAAATGTCAGGAACGGAAAATTATTTTATTGCCACCGCAATTTTTTGTAGAAGCCAGCATAAGCAAGGTAAAAAGATGTTGAGGCTAGATGATTTTTTCATGGCAGAATAGCGCAAAGTTAAACTGCAGTCTAGACCACAGAATGGAGTACTGCACAGCAATCTTACCTCATCATACTTTCCCTTTTGCTCATATACCGGTAAAATGTCCGGAAGGTCCTTCGACCAATACATTTAAACTGTCTGCTTTCCAAAATATATGGACTAAAGACCTGGTAAGCACGAATGTGCACTACATGCAATTGGCCACGCATTTGTAGCACATTACTTCCCAGTATTGACTTTTCAAGTTCGACAATAGAATCAATGTCACCCTGAGGTCAGGTATTCAGACAACGTTGAAGTTATCAAATGTAGCCGGTTACCCCTGAACGATTCTATAGAAAACCCCACGGCTGGATGGCCATCTTATCAAGGTCTATGGCTTTTACTTAACGGCAAATCCAGGGTTCAAGTGGATAATGGTTTCTGGTAGTTTGCCAGACGAGTCTGGCGGAACGGATGGAATACTAAGAGAACAGTTCCTTTGCAGAAGACATGTTTGTTGGAGAGTCACGCGTCCAATGTCTTAACGTACGTTAAAGAACCCAACACGCTTATCGACCAGAATAGAATTGACTCAGTGTGCTTGCTCATTTCTTGACATTATAGTCTCGTGCCTTCTTTCCAGCCATAAGATGATTAATGACTAAAAACACAAGTACAATGTAAGGAACATTGCCAAGTCCAAGTGCATTTATGATACACATTACTCACCTGGTATGACCCTACGTATACCAATGTCAATGGCTTATAATGAGGGCACCGCGGGCCCGGTAGCTCATTTGGGCAGAGAATGGACACGTATCGGCAAACATGATAGAGGTGTGTGGTCAAATACATGTCGAGATTAGATATTGAGGTTCGGTAATTATCTATCTGACCTGGCTGGCCTTGACGATCGGAGGTCTTCTCTCAATGGACATAGTGCGTCACGGGTCGTTAATAGACTTTAGTGGAATAACTGTGGTTATATAGAAGCTGATAACATTGGTCATGTATACATACAGATATTTCAATCTGCATTTACAAAGCCATGCTTTTGCACGATACTGCCAAACGTATCATTTTACACTTGGCCTTTACATTACATATGTTACCTTTTTCATCTTGGTAGTGATCCCAAATACACGTTTGCGTTTGCGGCAATTTACGACATCTCAAAAAGTACACAGATCCAAGCCGACTATATCTTGAAGCTACAGATAGCCACTTTGATGGAACTGAAAGGAGGCGACATCGCCCGCTCGCCCCTCTAATAGAATTATCGATTTTTACCAGGAAGTCATCTTCAGACTGGAATCCTTTCCTTTAGAATGGGGAAGGTTGGTGTCTGTGATTAACGGACTCATCTCAGGCTGTTAAGGCACGGGGTACCCGCAGCAAAAACAGTAACCAATTGTGCATCAATTGTAGCGATTAGGGTTACATCATCTTCACTGCATAGCTGAAGGAAGACACGGACTGATAATACCTATTCATCTTATGGTATAAAAAGTGGCACCATGTGACTGAGCAGATACGTGAGTCGGTTTGACTGTCGTTTACTGAAATTAAGAAAATTACATCACGATTGGGAAAAGTTGCTTTCTGTGATTATCCGACATCATATCATGCTGTTTTGGTTCGAAACACCCGCAGCAAAACAGTAACTAATTAAATAATTTTTGCAATCTTGCCCATTTGGGTTTAAACCGTCCATACTACATAGCTGAAGGAAGACACCGACTGATATATATATATATATATATATATGTATATGACTGGTTTATTTCGAAATTCAACAAACTGACAATGACATTGCAGCCACACGGCTGAATTGCGACTTGTCATTACAAACCGTTAACATCAAAGTGGTTAAAATCGAGGCAATAACATAGATTCTTAAAAGGCATTTCAGACCGACAAATTAAAACAGTATTGGGATAAAATGAAGTGTCATTACCAAAACATTTAAGATAGAATTTACTTAACACAGTAATATCAGTATATAGCTATTCAAAATACATAATGCTATTTGGTACAAAAACACTGAGGTGACAATTACTCGTTCAAAAGGCGGACCATGAAGGGTACAGCGCTGTTGCGATAGCGTTCAGTTCTACAGCGAGTAGTGTTCAGTTTGTGGGATGATCTTGTCAGTCTGCCACTGATCTCACCTCTGGCTGGTGGCAGTAAGTGCAAGAAATGTTCAGACTGTCTGAGAGAGTTAGCAAAGTTTTTGATCAGGTCAAGACGTCGTGCTTGTAGAGAAGGTAGTCCCAAGTCAGAACAGGCATCGGTGTAAGACGTGTAGTTGTGCCCCAGTATAATACGCACAGCTCTCCGTTGGACCTTCTCTATCCTGTCACTAAGTGCCTATAAGCCCTATTCATCTTATGGTTTCAAAATGGCACCACCTGACTGAGTAGATACGTGAGAATACGTTTCCTGGATTTAAGAGAATTATATCACAATTGGAAAAACAGTGTTTCTGTGATTAATGGACATCTTCTTATTAGGCTGTTATAGCAGGGGACACCTGCAGCAAAAAAAAAAAAAAACAGTAACCAATTTTACATCAATCGTGGCCACTTGGTCTAAATCATCCACACTGCACAGCTGAGGGACCGGGAAGACAGTAACTGATAAGACCTATTCGTCTTATGATCTCTTCTGGTATAAAAGGTGGCACCACGTGACTGAGCAGATACGTAGTTCGGCATGATTGCCGTTTCCTGGAATTAGTTCGAATTAGGTCACCACGTCCCTCAGAGGGAGGCCAGGCGTCTTCAGACGCGCCAAACTGGGACGTTGATACATCTTCCTGACATAAACACATTTCGCGGCCTTTGTTAAAGGCGTTAATCATGTCTCTGATCCCATTACCACTGCAATATCTCGAAGCAAAATTTATGACTTGATCTATAGAATAACTGAAAAATGCTATGACCGTACATTATTTTTGAAAGGTAAACATTATATCTAATGTGACTCAACTAATTTATGTATTAAAGCGTGCTGACTTGATATTTGATCTACTAATAATTGCTAACGCAAACATAACGCCATGTCCATGAGGAATAAGATAGAAAGCATTAACTACAGCTGTCAGCGAAAATCTAATCAACGTAATCAACACGACATTGCACAGGGATCAACTGACATCTACCAGTTAGAGTAAAGCATCACAATAGGGTCTAACAGATCATTATACAACTAGACAATAGATAAAACATAATGTCATTTTGAATGATCATATTGGCACACCATGAGCAACATTGATAAGTATGATGTGTTGCAACAAGTATAACGTACAGTACACATGTAATGTATAGAACGGGCAACATCAAAGACAAGTATGTATGAGCTTAATTTAAGAAGCGAGTGCTTTTCAATAAGCTAATTTAAAAGTTCTATGGTTGCCAACTCTGTAGATGGTTCTATGGATTTAAAAAGAGATAATTTTCTGCATGCTATATATCTCCTTAGTAGAGCCCAGAGGCATCTTGCATCTTATCACACGTCTCATATTCGATTGCTGCTCACATCAATCAGGACTAAAAGCTGCGGATCTGCAAGGACACTGCCCGCCTTAGGAAGGCTCCTGTTCCCAGCGGACCACATGTGTCCCCCGGGCGTGCCAGCAGGATAAACCAGCGTCATGAAGGATATTGGTGTCAACCTTTCCTTATCACAATTCAATGATTCACAGCATCACATACCGTTACAACTTATATTTAGAATTGACTCAATAAAGAAATCATCGGGTTTCTTTAAATTGAATTACATGAATGATCTAATCTCACAAAGGGTTGGGCTGTGATGAACATCATCCACGTACACCTTTAATACTTTATAATTATAAAAGACTGCTTTTTGCGTTTCTGCAGAGTAGTTAAGTGTCAAGCGAAAAGGAACATTTGAAAAATGCAGTAAACCAACTAAACGTCGCCCAAAGTATGATAACGCAAGCTACGTGCCCTTCTGAGATCGTTCTGTGTTGATCATTCAACAGAGGAAATGCACATCATATTTGAGGAACACAACGGACTGAATTCAAGTCACGGAAAATGACTGAAATAACTAGATCAATGTATCCTCATAATGCTATACAGGAAATTCGTTTATCCTATTTAGGTACAGCCCAACATATACATTCAGCTAGGGTTTGTACGTGCTTATATTATATAATATGGAGCTCTCTCCACAACGTCCAGACATTAACCATGATACTGCTTGACCCACAACGCTGCGGTCAATACATGCTATGCAAACACTTCGTCTCAAGTGAAGACTTTCCTTTGATTTAATGACTGGAAACATTTGCATGTTTCCCTTGTCGGCCATTTGACCCAAAGGTAAATAGCTCTCTATCCTCTAAAAACAATTCACGGGTCTTAGTGGCAAGTGTGCAGACGTTGACACACTGGCAGCACCAAATCCGTAGGTGTTTTTGCCAATTTTTTGGCACCTTTATACAGATTAGCCGTGAGGCTCGGTGGGCGTCATTCCACCGTCATGGGGGCAGAGGCATGGCGAGTATCGAACTCAGGACCTACTGATTCTGATTCCAACGCTCTAAGCCGTTGCGCCACACAGACATTCTATCCTCTAAATTAGCGAAGTGCAGTGTACACCAGGTGGAATCCAATAGAGTAAAGATTAAGTAAATTGCACAACTCTTTTCGCGAAGGAAATTCTCTGAACTGTTTTATATCCGCCGCCTTGTCATTGGTTAAAGATTCATTATGCTGATGCTCGTACATGAGTGGTTTTACAAGAGAGACTTCTGGTGTCCACGATGTTGAATATCCGTGTGTATGCGATGTTCCTTTTATATATTGGTACGAACGGACTCTGTATAATTTTTCCCTTCAACCTGGAACGAACGAATGACAAGGTTCGGTGATTTTAATAACGAGAAAATTAGGCTTTCTGACATCTTTCTTGACACCATGATGCTAGTCATCAGTCACTGACAAGCAGTTACCTTGCTGCCATACAAAAGACACTGCGAGGTTACCCATGGTACACGCCTGTAATATGGCGAACACCTCCACATTACACTTCACGCCATGCGTGACAGATTGGGCCATACAAGGTCATGTACAAATTCAAACAATGAAGCCGCTTGAAGGAGGGGCGAAGTCCATGTATGAATTTTTCATACGTCTCTGATCGCGAAGTTCGGGAGAGGTCAGGTTCCAAAGGGATGCGTATGAGGTACTGCGAGATGGAGAATAATTGCATTATATAAGGTACAGCCCAACACAAGCCCAGCCAACCCCAGGGATGCCCTTGACAGAAGAACTGGTGATGGTGCCAAGAACTAAAGAAATGAACATTTCCCAGATACATACTAGAGATAAGTGGTACTTTAGAAGCTGGCTATTCATGGAAGTTGAATGATTGAAGAGACATAGTTGAAAACTATACATTTCTTTCGTACAATACTAGTATCGGATGACGCCTAGGACAGGTGATGCATTGCCAATTTCCTTATCTCAGATACAGAGGAATACTTGATAGCAAATTCCTGCTAACTTTACACACCAGGGCAGACATGCCTACGTGCTCTGGTCAGGTGCTGGACCCGTGCCAGACAGTGGCTGGGTGAGTTTTCCCAGTCGACTAGGAGAACACTCTGCCGAAGTACGGCTTATGAGCGTTCGGTTTTCACACGGGGCCAAGTCCGAAGACTTGGAACGCCCAGAGCTCTGCGCTGACGATGTGACGGCCATAGTGTTGCTTCTCACTGAACAATGACCAACTTGCAATACAGAGTGCCCTAATTGGTTAACAGATACCGAAAACTAATTGCATGAAAAGTAAGAAACTTTTGACTGATTTTCATATGATCCCTGACCTCAGCATTGCATAACTCTCTGTGATTTACACACACAAAAAAGCAATAGGTTGCTCGATAAGTTGAGTACTTGAGTACATAATTTTCTGTCGGGACTTTTCTAGCAGCGTAACCCAGACGACAATGTCTCAGCTAACTCGTGTGCCCAGGAAAGCCTATCGTGCTTGTGAACATACCCGATACAACGATAACATGTGTTTGCAATGTATATTCAAAAGAGTTAAAACAAACCAAAGCAAATACAGAACAACAAGCTGCAACGGATATCTTTTCAGTACATGTTGGCACATCATGTCTCTTGATGAACCATAGGAAGCAATCCAGGCCATTACGTGTGTCACCGACGTTTCGATCAGCGACGATTCCTTGGATAAATAACGCTCCTTGCGACTTGTCTGAAGATTGCTCGATGATGCTTATTTAGGTCAGAAGAACATACAGTGGACTGATGATGATGGTTGCTTCACAAGACGGGGAACTGAGTACCAGTAGCTATCCAATGCTGAATAGAAAAGTGAACATGACTAAGGTTGCTAAGATGGCAACAGTCACATCAGATGTCTAGCAATAGTTACTGCACTAGCAGTAGCAGCAGAAGAAATTAAGAAATCCCGAGGCCTCGCATCACAAGAAATATGTCATTGGGTCATCAAACAATGTCTAAAGGGTACCCATCTATCATACAACAGGTACCATGAGCAGCTAATGACAGCTGTTCAGTGCATTGCCGGGATGGCAAAGATGACAAAATGTAGTTAAGAGCATCAGACGTTTGACAGCATGGACTCTGGCAGTAGCAGAGGCAATGGTGACATCAAAGCGCCTCTAAATCTCAAGGCTTTCGACCACATCGCTGCTACGTGAAGTGTTCAAATAAAACGAAGATGTTACAACAGATGTTTCACACAACGACAACTCTCTTGTGGTGTGGCAGAAAGTATCCCAACTCGTTCAACAACATGCAACAGACTTCGACCGGATAACAATTCAACTTCCATCAAATTGGATTTAGATAGTTGACTGATAAGAAAGTTGACACACATAGGCGCCATTATAGATAGAGCTTCATTCAATTTCACAACGCCAGTAGTGACTTCTTCCCATTGCTCTATCTTAATTCTGTCTATGTGGACTCAGACATGAAGGAGCCAACCGTCAATAGGGAAGCTGACATGTTCCCCATATATAAGACGTGCGATGTCACGAGTATTCAAAGAACAAAATTGAAACTTAACCAATTCGATGACATGTATTGAAACATAAGCACCGAAGGAGCGAGTGTGTAGATGTTAAATTCTAGAGCAAACTAGGAATAACTGAATGTACTGTGTCAATAATATTTGACGAGGAACGAATCATTGAAAAGAAAATATGACAGTCGACTGGTAGAGAGAAGCGCAACAAAAACGTGTCCTTTTAACCTGGATGACATGATAGTGCAAATATTGATTTCGCTCGTATCCAGGTACTGTAATTTGACAGCATAGTATTTTATGTTCAGTCGGCGTGAAATTATTATCGACTGAAATTAGTTCCATAAGATGCTGTATAATGTATTATTAGACGAAGGAGGATACTAATGTATGTACGAATGCGGGTTTGCATGAGTTGCTATGAGTCAGCATGAAGAGAAAGATTCACCAGGCCGGTCCATCAAGAGAGTCGTTCAGCTTAATGTCATCAATTACTGGCCCGATCGAGGAGCCATCGATAGAGTTTAAGTACTATAATTATTGTACATTGGTGCCATCTTGCCAAATGTGCACACGTGGACACTAGTGGCATTTTTTTTTCATTCCTGAAACAATACGCACCCCCTTGCTCCCATACAGGGTATTGGTATATGCACATGTATTCATTTATGGATAGGTATATGTATTTTCATTGCATGGTTTGCTTGATTGTGCAGTGTATTTGCAATGTACCTCATTGTATGTATCGCTGATAGCCATGGGGTTTCTTTCCAAGTTCGTTATTGGATCGATATAAGTAATTAAACAATAGTGTATACTCTATGCATTCCCATCAAGATGCAAATTGGAAAAGTCTTTATGGCTGAAACAAGATACTGGTGCAGATTACTCGCATCACTGCATATCTGCCAGCAAACACGTGTATGTTATTGAATTAGTATGGCAATACAGCATGACAAGATTCCAGAAGAAAGTCTTACTTCTCAAACAAAGGCTGTACACAAGAGGATTGTCAAAAGAAACCTCTGTGTTCCAATGAACAAAAGCTCATACCGTTGCCCAATCACAACCATCCATCCATCAGTCATCTGTAGCATTGTGTAGAACTTAGGGATGTCGTAATGCATCTATTTACTGGCAAGTGTTACATTCACAACAACACTCATCAAGACATGGCTGATTGCAAGAGTAAACCATTAAAGAGCAAGAGACAGTAATGCATAATTATACACATAATCACCTTTTATCAAAAATTATTCCCACTGAATTCTAGTTTAGCCAGTACATAACAATGAAAAGCAGCAATACAATCGAGTTTGTGGTCAGTCATGGTCTCTATAATACATCAACACTGAATACTCCATTCTGATTGCAGCACATGCGACAAAATCTATCCAAGACAAACTGTAACAAAACATTCATCAAGAAAACAATAGAGAGGACTGTACTGTCTAACAGATAAGTATATAGTTATTAGAAAAAATAGGGTTTCTGTATTTGCAGCATGCACCACTACTTCCTAATGTCAAGACGTGTCAGAATCACTTCAAAGCATATTCGCTGGGCACCCATAACCTTCTAAGGCCTTCCTTACATCCCTGTACACAGTATTGTTCAACCTATTCGGGGAAGACACATGCTGATCACATTTAGACTGCTGTGTAAGAGTTACCTTGACATTGATCACTAACGGCGAATGTCATTGAAAAGGAACTCGTGCAAAGTCAGAGACAATCTCACGCCCGTCTAAGGTTTCGTCAACCTCATAGCTGTCCTGAGAGAAGTTGAAAAAGGATCACCAAAAGATTGTCTGCCAAATGGTTGTGCGTACAGAGCTTCAGTTGTTAAATTAAAGTGTAACGATAGATATTAGGATGGGTAGCACTGATGTATGTCATTAATGAGAGTACGCACCAGTATCGGAAGGGGTTATGAATTAATCTTCTTATCTTGGCGGGCCTTGGATGTGTTCTATGTAGTTGCTAAAAACCTTGTTGTAACTGGAAAGCAATTTTAATGTACTTCACATGTACTTCACTTCACCATTATACTTCACAAGGTTTCGGCAATGCCAAGTGACCACTTCATCATTCAATGGCATGTCTAGTGCCCTTTTCTGTTACACCGTGACTGATCCAGAGCGATAAAAACCGTGTACAGAACGAAGACCAATTCCTTTACGATCAAAGTGGACCTTTGCGCATGTTGAGTGTCAAAAGTAGTTGGTTTGAATTACAAATTCAGAGCACTTTGAACTTGCTGTCAGTATGTATAGTCGTGTGAGCTCTTTACTTATTGGGAATGTGTCAGAAATAGCCGGAAACTTTACAGAAGACACAAAAGAGGTCAATATCTATTTGTAAGGATGAAAGCAAAGCCATCCTTCAACATGGCGTAGGGTTTATTGGATAACCTTCTAGTATTAACAGTTGGTTTCAAAGGCGCCAAAGTAATATATCCACTGTAACTTTCACACTTCCTTGGCATTTGACCAGTGAAATGCTAACTTTCAGCGGAACCAGTATCTTTCACGAACCAAATAGATGACTCTTTGCCTTTGAAGTTGCGAACTTTGAGAGCCATGGGATTTCTTGGCTTGGCAACAGAATGAACAAAGTGCTGAATCGGTATGTTTTGGCTGGACGCGCTGCCTGTGCCATTCAATAACTACAGTGGGGTATTTCCTTGGAGGAAAGTAAGGTGAAAATAATGACTATTACATACTATAGGACTTGGAACGAACTGGCCATGTCTATACACACAGTGACAGATACATTTATTATTATTCAGCTAAGGCTGCATGTGACTGGCAGAAAACATTCAAAGTTTCTTTTCGACGTCCTTTAGTGACCCATTTGTTGTCGTGAGCTCAGTAAGTTTGTAACTATGAAAAAGTTTACAGTCAAGCCGACAGTAAACATGAATGTGTCGTTTTAAGTCACGTATGTGACTGACTGACTGACTGAATGACTTAATGAATCAATAAATGAACGAAGGAATGGATATATGCCTACTGCCTACTGGAATTCGTACAGGCCATCACAAAAGAACAGTCTACAAATACATGTACATATTGACAAGCTAAAACAGGCACTACTTAAATAAGTGAATTAGTAATCAAGTGAATAACGGACTGGTCTCTCTTTAGGAACATAAGTTGCATGCACGATATCATGAATACAGGGTAAAAAGGTTCAGCAAATGTAAAATATCGTCAAGAGCATTTATTTGTTGCAGTCTACCATCTACGCAAATTGTTTTAAACATGGCAGCTCCAACACCAATACTGTCGTAGTCTGCAATATCCATCTGTTCATTTAACGACCAAGGCTCCCAGACTCTTCCAAACTTTGCGCGCACCAGCCAGAGAGATACACACATTTCAAGATCAGTCACCATCATCTGCTGACTCTGCATTTACAGCCGTGAAAACGTCCCACAAGACCAGACAGATTGGTCAGTGGGTACCAGAGAAAACCTGCTGAAGACCAAGCATGTCAAACAAGGTTAAGTGAATGGTACATGGATCACTTCAACCCCCAAGAGTTCACATTGCGATTGAAGTTCTTTGTGGTGTAGATTGACTCATTCATGTGTCCGCATGCCATTACAGCAGGCGAGTTTAGAGCGTACCTAAGAGACATACTTAGGCAGTTATAACGGTCTGTTGACTTTCGTTCACAGGCCCACTGCTACCATTGCATCTTTGAAGACATCTTTCATGACTACACAAAAATTCTTTATGACCGAGTGGGTTGAAAAGAAGGGCCACAAACTAACTTAAGCAAACCTGGCGCTGGAGATATGCTGAGTGGGCTCACTGTGAAGTCTTGCAAAGTATACTTGAATCTTTACAGTACACTAGGGCGCAGCTTGTAATAGAAGCAATAAAAGAACCGAATATCTCATTGAATATTCATCGATATGTCAGCACAGGTATGTAAAACAGGTGTATCGAATCGACTCTCTTAAAGTGGCATGGAGATCCGTGAGGCTAGATCTATGGGTACTCACATCACCCACACCTGGTACCATTGATCATCAGTGAGGGAAGAATTTTGAGCTTTGCTTTATGCATGTATGCATGACTTGCACCCCTATGACAGCACATAGGCAATAATCACATTACACAGGGTTGGTTAATCATTGACTTCACAGGCAGCACAGCGTGGCCTTTTCGGCACACAAGCGGAATACAGGCTCTCAGGGGACACAAACTTCCACCAAGTAATCAAATCATTCCAGCAGATTCCGTCAGCAACCTTCGAGGATGCCTGCTCTGGAAATAGCGTACTGACAAGAGCGTCGATAGTTCAAAAGGTGCTTATAAGCCAAATCCATCAAGGCAAGCTTTAAGTGTGGGTAAGGACTCTCGAAATACATTCCCAAGAGTAATATGATGACAGCAGTCTTCTGTAAATTGGTCAATCAATAAACAATTTTTGAATGCGTGGCTATGGTAATCATTTTGACATCAAAGCAAGTGCCATACTCCATAGTTCCGCCAGTCCTACTCTGAAAAGTTATCGACCTAAATTTCTGGTCCTCTGAGGTTCTAGAGCTGAACACTTAGTTAGGAAAACCAGAGCAGATGGTTGAATTTTCCACGCAAGATGGTATCATAATTGCCCCACAAGATACCATATTCACGAGGGGAAGGGATGACTGAGAGGCAGAGAGTATAGGTTGCCTGGTCAGGGAGCTGATCTTCGTGCGTAAGAGCCCTCGCTAATTTGATTCTGTGTTCGAGAGCTAATTGGCACTTAATTCTTGGTCCTAGTATTTGGGTCATACGAACGACGCAGGTCGTTCAACCCAATAAGTTTTCAACTTTCGCAGCATGTACATGTGCGTTTTTGATTTGTGGGAGGAAATTCGATATGAGCTCTAACTTTCCTCAAGAAAAATGACTGGACAAAAAGTGTATGTCTTGAGTTGTGTGATGGCATCAACGGGTCATAAACCTAATAATGTATATACGTATACTGTAACTGCAGAAATGTTCGCGGGGATTTTATGTTCACCGTTGTCGCGTTGCCATTTACCACCGTGAACATTTTTCCATGGCAGTAATACAACAGACTACAGTGCATGGTGCTACCGCAAACTTAAAACCATTGCAAAAAGTCATTTTTCTGATACTTCGAAATTGAATCCCCACGAACTTAAATCCATTTACAGTAGGCAAGCCTTCACCACAGCACCTGCAGATTCTGAGAACTGCCAGGTTGGCTTAAAGAGGATCTGTAGTTTGCGGTCTAATGATCGGTCCTCAGTGTTTGGATCAGCTGGATATATTGATGCAGCCTAAAGGTAGCCATGTGTGAGGGTCACCTTTCTGCAGTCACCAGATCCTGTCCATGAGATCAAGTACTCGTCACGCGCATCAGCTGACACCTGCGTCCTTCCCTGCACCAACGGCAAGGTCACGTCAGCGCTGATGAACTACCAGTCCTCAGAAAATTACCAGAACCAGACCGGGTCACCTTGGGAAAATTGGGCATGAAAAATGGCACATGAAGGGACAATATATACATGGTAAGGGACGCTGTTCTGTCCCTGTCAAAGTTCCCTAGCGGCATCCTGGCCTTTTTTCCACGAGTAATTCAGGGACGACCGGGCCCTTAGAGTTTCATCAGTCTTCATTGTTGGAGGAAATACGCCATTTACTGATTGGGGGACACTTTGACAGTATCATTCTCAATTACAGCAACATCCTGTGGATAACGAGGCTTGCGAATTATAAACTTTTAAGTTGACTGCCACGTACACACCTTTGCAAAAGTTTACGTAATAAATAAAGTTGGGTACGAAAGAATTGTCGGTAAAAATCTGTCCCCCCAAAAATGATTTTTAACTTTATTTCCTTTAGTGACGCGGTATGGAAACATCACCATGGGCATCACTACAGACTGCAGATATACGGGCCAGGGCCGTTCAATGACGCACATTTTGCTACTCTCTCATTCCACGGCAGGTTATCGGAGATGGTCGGCGAGTAACAGGGAAGATTATTGCATCCATCGACTTTCACCTGCAGCGCTGTACGCTAACGAATCTCCCTTTAGCTGTTTTGTTATCCCATTCCTTGGAGAGATGATGGAATCTCGGACGGCATGCCCCCGGGAGATGATATCGGTTTTATGGTTTTCTTCTACTGTCGAATGAATCACATTATTACAGCTTTGGGAAAACCCACGTATCTGATTTCAGCACCTAATGGATGGTCCTTTGATGAAATTTGCCAATGTTTGATTTTTTTGCCACGGCTGGAATCAGAGCAGAACGGATGTTAGAGCACCTCGGGTTAATATGAGTCTATGGTCGCCTGCTGTGATTAATGAATAGCCTGGTGAGATGGGTTATTGGGTTAGAATCTACTTGCTGCTTTGACAAATTTACCGATTTGTCCTAATTAGTGTATTGATGATGCTTAATTTTGACCGGGCAAAGTTTATCAACTACACCATTGCTCTCTTCTTCTAGTAACCAGAACTTTCGCTCCTTTCAATTACATGAATAAGTGTTTTGTCTATCTTATAAATTACCACTATCAAAATGTTATCATCATGAAGGCGTTTTTTGCAAAATACAAAGTTATAACCAGTTCAACGCCAGTTGTCTTTAGTCGTTAGCTCCCGAACAATGACTGACGACTCATAACACTGCTGATGTCCTAAACACGTACGGCCTTCAAGTCAACCTTCAAGGTGTTTTCTATCTATCGCGTCCCTCGGTGGGATTTAGAGATATTATAATATTTATCATCAGATGCGGTTTCTGACCTATGACACCTGTAAAAGATAATGGAGATTTCATCTCTACAGTGCGGTTGAGGACCGCGCATCTAGCGAGAGAACTTGCTGGTTACTGCGATCAATGCCGGGAGGTTGACCTGGGCTGCAGGCGGACCTTATCAACCAACAACACTCACTGCAGAGGATTGGTGCAGAGCCGGCCAAGATGGACCCCAGCGGCTAGCTGAATAGATTAGTGCACGTGTGTAAAAAATATTACAACCCTTGTGTTCTATGGTATAGACTTACAAAGTAAATTCCTGTGCTGTAGTATCCATCCTCTTTCAGCTCCTCATGGCAGGCGATCAGAGAAGAGGACTGGTGCTAGGCTAGGTGTGGTACGAGGCTATGTATCTACACTGGGTTTCCACATCGTCATGCATACGTTTTGTTGGCATACTGTTGTGAAGATTAGTCATCCAGGAGTTGAGTAATATTTTTTATTCAATCTACACATCTGCCATACAATGTTGTGAATACCAGACGTTTTCAGATGTCCATCCAACATGTGTTTGTTGGTACGTTCGCAAGATATTTGACATAGTGCAGACGTTAACTGCAACGTGAGAGCGTTACGAGCAGACATTGGAGTTCCATGCCGTCTACATTGAAGTTATACAAAGACATATAACCATGATGTAATGATGCAAATTTATTATAATAATCAGTCTACAGTTGATGAAAAATAGCACCCGATTTCAGACAATGACCCCGTGATAGTCCTGAATAACGTTTTTTTCTGACTTAGAGGCCTACATTTATCTAATCATTACTTAATGACCTACATCCTTAATCATACATGGCAAATATATGCGTTCGGCGTCTTTTAGAACGTTAGTGCGCCCGAATCGTTATCGATTCTTGTCAGTGAAATCGACCCGAGATAACCTGTTGCATCATGACAATCATGGAGTCGCACAAACCTACTTAAACTGATTGATTTCCATCGCACTGACTCAGCGACACTTAAAACCCCCGATGTATACTACAATGTTACCTTTCTTAGTGTAACTTTATCTTTGAACGAAGTCCATAGGCTAAACCCTGGTCTATTTATACTTCCAACTGTTAAATCAGTAAACTGGCCATTGATATCAAATACAAGACTCACTCATATTCATGTTACGTGCAACCATTTCAGTCCCAACTCCAGACTGTCTTAATAAAACATGACCACATACGGCATATACACACTTTGTGCTGGTGGGACGTAATGTTTTAAGCGGTAAGAACCAGCATCCGCATCGCTATGTGTGGACATTCTCCCTCATTCAATGCCATTTCTACTCTCCTATAATGCACACTCTCCCTGTGCACCAACAGCCAGCAAGTCCGATAATGGAGCCACCCTGGCTGTGATGTCTGCCGTTACGACTTAGACGATAGAGCGTCAGTCTTAAAGGATCTGCCGATAAACCCATTTTAGTCATGCCAGCGTTAGGAGATGGCATTAGGTGCTCGTATCATCCCAGAACAGTTGTTCACAATGACTATGTGATTTCAACATTATCCAAAATGCGCCATGGCTATTCTTTGCTGGGATAAATGGCCGAACTAACTCGACGCTGAAATGGAATGGGTAGCATAACAAAGAACAATTTTCTGCAAGAGCATATTCGATTGAAGTACCACAGAAAGGAAATTTTCTCTATCATTCACGTAAACTTTGGACTCCTTCATTAGCGTGATGGCACGGCCCATTACTAATTTTCCCAACCGAAAGAATAGTGCATGTTTCCGAAAATGGTAAGGCACTTTAAGTCAGAAGTAAACTTGTCTCAACATTTTGCGATGCCACATTTATGGCACAAACCAAAGAAGCTTAAGATGAAAACAGTAGAATAGTGCCATACTTCATGACGTGACTATCAAGCATCCAGTCATGCACGTTGGAAGGGGTTCTGAGGATGTCTTATGGCATCTCTCTTCAATATTCATATGAATAAAACGATTTGATTTTATTGGGCCCGGTATCGTAACACAAGTTTTGTTTTATGGCGCAATAACCCACTTTTCAAATGCTATCATATTATCTCACTGTCACATTTATGACATATTCCCTATAAAGTGTAATAGGGTTGCCGGATCCGAAGAGCGGTGTCAAGCGTACAGAATATGTTAGAAATCCAAGTATTGAAACTTTTTTAAATTTTTATGAGACTACCACGTACTTCTGATTGCACAATCATTTAAAGTACTTATATGACTTGCGTTAATGTACATGTTTTGGGAATTAGGTGAATGAAATGCTCATCACCACTATTTAGAATTGGCGGCCAGTCTATCTATACATGCACATGAGCCTGGTGATAATACATCATTTTCATTCATCGCTGCCTTGCGTAATTGACGACCGTGTCAAAACATCAATTCGACATGGAGACATTTTTCACAGGGGGTTAATTTACAGACTGACACCTTGACCTCAGGAGGATTCATGACACTCCTGATTTATTGCACCCGTAGATGTATCAAGACAAGAGGAGAGAATTAAAAAGGCACGGGTCTCTTGGTATCACATATGATACAGAAAATCCTCAATCATCATCACCCAGCATTGTGTAATGGCCCAAGATGGCCACATGAAACAGACAAGAAAGTAAATTGAAAGACACAAACTTTAACTATTATTGAAGTTCTCACCCATCAGTGACAAACATCGTTAAGCAAATGTGACCCATAGTTTTCGTCCGCTCGTACTCCTTTATACTTCCTTCACCTTTTCGTGTAAGGAATCGACTGCCATGATGTGGTTGAAATACATCTTTAGTATCTATTTACCACCAGGACACATTTCTTCAGCGCAAATAAAAAAGTCTCAAAGTCACAATTATACCCTTTATCTCTGTAAATAGTTTCATGAGGCTGGTGAATTCATTTATACTGTTTATCAGTTACACAATCAAGGGGCATTGATCTGCCGATGCTTCGTTAACGGTTCAGCTCCCTTCCTCGGGGCTTAATGAACACCACTACTCCTAGTCGATACGTCACAATACAACAGGGTGTAGCAGAGTTCACTGAGCCTCGGGGAGGGTAACTGAAACTTCGAACAGCGGCAGATAGAATCTCTTTGGTTGTGTACTCAAGAAATAAGCATGTACATGTATAATCGTATTATCTACCCCTCTCAAACTTCAATTCATTCCCCGAAAATGGAGACTATCTGGTCTGTTTATTCTCGTAGCAGCCCTGCCCGCTTGTGACGTTGTGTGAAAGAGAGTACTGCCTACTTGTTATAATCCAACATGTGCTAACTGTCACAGTAGTAGTATATATCATGTACTCGTAATACGCCTTTGACGAGCAAATTGCACATTATAATAACTCATCAAATCTGATTGTCCTATGGTTGTCCTAGCTGACAGAAAATGGCTCAGTTTTTCTTCCTGGAAATCCCCAACAGTAGTTTTCGCGAGGAACGTCGGCATGACAAACAGAAAGACTGATCTGTGTTGGATTGTTCAGGCTAAAGGGGTCAGAACCTCTCACCTCTTAGTCAAAGTACCAATTACTGCTGCGGGGGCTTCAGACGAAAGTGCCAAACCTGCCGATATGGATTGAACATTACTTTATTGCCCCACGACACCAGAACCGACACGCCCTTCCGTGTGTCATCATGTTAGCCGCCTTTCAAAACTGTAAGCGGAGTTATTGATTGTTGTGCGCAGTTCTGATAACATGGCATATTTTGAGCATACTTCAGGGATTTAAACTGAACATTTATTCATATGAAATGACAGGGATTTTCCTCTTTATGTTGCAAACACAAGAAACCTAATGTATCATACCGATAGCAGGGGTATTAAAGATGGCTTTGATTTGCATCTTATCAACATAAAACCATATTTCTTTGTGCCAAGTTTGGTATTGAGCATGACAGCCCATCTACAGAGAGTTTGTTTTTATTGCATACAGCGACAATTTTTAAAGCACCAACGCACTTATGAGTTATCTTTCTGATTGACCGGGTTGCATTGCTTCCATGAGAAATTATATTTCAAATGCACATGTCCGCGCGCTACGATTCATTCTGGAAAAGACCTTGACATTTCTTGAAAGAAAAACGAATTGGTTAAATGCACTTACATACCGCCTCTTCGTCCCATTGTTTCTTGAGTGAATTAACTCAAGTCCCCATCTCATTTCAAAGAATCAATACCTCCCAGAAACGGCCAGGCACAAGTTATCACATCCAGCTCGAGTTGCAACACAAAGCTAAACGATGTTACAAACGATTGCCCGTGTCGTGAAATCCGATGTAATCTCGTAGCAATCGCCTTTTTGCCCTAGGTTAATTTCCCCTGATTCGGCAATAGTTTCCTATCTTATTATCTGTGATTAGTTTTGGTGATTGACTGCTTTACATGTCTTCATTTCTTGGCGTGTTAAGGCTCGTTTCGCTGATGTCGGCAGAGTAATCGCACTTAAGTCCTTTACTTGGAAGATTGCCTGTCGATGTACGGTCCAGTGCCAAAACAGTCACATATTCGTCCGATACTACCTCCGAGTATCTAAAATCTAACCTGTCTAGCAGACTCTGTGAACAGTGGTGCAGTAGAACCAGTCAACATTGCCCCGAGGAAGTTGGTAGACAGTCCACCTTGATGCCAGCAGGTCGAAAACATTTGCTATATGTCTAGAGCTCTGTTAGCCAGTGGAGTAGACTACCTAGTAAGACTGCTGCGATAATGGATAGACAGAGACGTGAGTTTGTGTATTCCTCTTTGTGCACTACCAGCATTCTGGTCTCGGTGACGGGTGCTATTGCCGTGTAAAGAATCATACAAACAAAACAAAACCAATCAGAAACTTTATTTGTAAACTGATACCAAGCCTCATTAGCAGATTACTGACTAAGCAATCTTGCCAACAATTAAAGCTTGATGAGCAACTATCTTGTAATCGGTCGTTGATATAAAGCACAATAAGCTGAGCTGAGCAAAAGCAACGAGCTTGATCGTCCGTTTTATAGATCATTTCATGTAATGGTAGCGTCGAGGGAGCCATACAGATTACATATTACAATGAAGGTTCTTCGTGCTCGTAGAGATCCGATAACAACTAACCTTCAACGTTTCTGTGTATAAAGAACTTTCAAGACAATGCGCTATTGACAGAATACGTGTTTTATCCGTGGATAATGAAGACACTTGTCTTCTTGTAACATGATGCTTTGAGCCGTCTAAGACACCCGAGAAGAATCGTTAAGAACACTGAGGTCGTAACAGTGAGTGTTCAGGAAATGGAGTGTATGAATGTGATCATAAATGTATGATGTACGTTCCAGTTTTACCGCAGTGTCCGTTCTCCATGGCGGATAAGTGCGCATCTCAACATGGGTCTTCCGATTTGGCAATAAACCGGGGCATTGGAATGAAGATAACACATTGGGATCAGTAACCGTGAAGATGGTGTGTGAAATATGGCAATACTCTATAATGTTTCTTCTAGCGTCCAGGTCTGTTCTCGTAACGTTTTATTTGCGAAGGAGATATTTCAAACTGCACTCAAGATCCTGTAACTGCTATCCTATTTAGACTAGCTTTGGTGTTTAGGTAATAAGTTGACACTGTGCATTGTCATTCCTAGGATTTTCCTCCGTGAGACATTTTTCATCATCAGCAATAATGAAGTTCCTTTATGGGTGGAGTAACACTCTACAAATTCTCATTAGGGGAGCCTACCGCTGTTGTTGTTATATAGACATATAAAACATGAGCCTTGCAGTTGCCAAAATAACATAAGATTGTAAAATTGCACACTTACAATGCCTATCAGTATACCCTTTATACGTTTTCTATTAGGTTTGCTGATAGTAGTTTTATTGCCCTTTTAAGAGTATATCCCTCCTGTTGCAGTGAATTCTATAATTGCTATTTAGCATGAATGATCTATTGTGCAAACTGCAAACCCTTATCGCGCACAACAGAATCTTCACTCTAAAGTACTGGGGTCTGATTAGTTTATTACTTGCTTAGTTTAAAACACAGGGATCTTATCAACATGTGTACAAAGCCCGGTCTTTATCTCCGGCGTTATGATGAGACTCCCAACCTTTAGAAAACGCCCGGAGCCAGTACGTGGTTAGGAAACAAACCCTGCTGCTGCTCGGCAGAGATAACACACGAAGTGCAAATTTTCTGTCTCTAGCAGCTGTGATTAGCTATGACGCGTGTGTGTGGGAAGAGCCAGGATGTTCACGCTCCCGTCTCATGATGTGCCGCAGGGCAAGGCGAGCCTTTATTTACTATAGCCAATAATGCGAAGGAAATGAGGGAACTTCTTCAGTACATAGATCCTCATACTTCATAGAAAGTAAGAAAAAAAACTCACTACTGCTTTAAAATTTTTTTTGATATATTCATGTTGTCATGTAAAATATGTATGATTTACATAGATAAAATACGCAGCTTTTACTCGGTAAAATATGAAAGTATTTTGCAGACATGAGGCACTTGAATCATCGATTGTACTTAGGTTCTCATATTCTGAAGTAATAACGGTCTGCAGATGTTTCGTGAAAAAGACGAAGACACGTAAAAAATGGGTAGTGGTATAAAGCACACCTTATACTTACATTAAGCCCCCTGTTTCGTCTATAAGGACATGTTCAACAGAATATGTTTTTGTATAGTATCATTGATATGATGGGAGCTATTGGTCCTGGTGTCCTTCGACACTAAAGTTGTTTTTAAACTATTTTTGGTCGACTGACAACGGTCAATCTGTTTTGTGTGAAATTTTCATTACCTTGCACATATGACTTGCTAGCTGAATCTGCTAGATAGGCAGTTACAATGATGATTCAGCTTGTCGCTACTAGTACTGTGGTAGCAACTTCCTTCAACACCGGAACACATTAGCAGTAGTATGAAGCATATCATCAATGAAGGGTAAAGTGATTTGAACCTAAATCGCCCATGATATCTAACAACAAACTCACTTTATCGTGCGTGAATCATACCTAATGATTTTTCGTTAACTCACGAAAAAGAAATGACTCGTGTAGAACATAACATCATCGGGTTATTGACTTGGATGAGTGTGGAAGAAGAAGATCAATTCGTCTTCCACTGCCCTCGACAGAGCCAGAGATGTAGAACCCGTTAGAATTAGTTTTAAACCTGTCAGTTTATGTATTAGTGCCTTAGTGTAAGTATCATCTCTTAAACATCACAGTAATTTACTACTCCATGCTACATGTGCTTACGAGTCGTCTTCGGTCATGTATTTGCAAACAAACGATTACTATTGACTGGGATTACAGTATATTATGGTGTATATACAGTAGAGGTGGTGTGCAGTGGCGTGCTTCTTCCGTCATGTGCGGTCCAATCAGGTGTCGTGGCATGAGCACAACAGACCCTTGGCTCCAGGCCAGGCTACAGAGATAGTGCTCTAAGTGACGACTACGCTTTATTTTCTGATTAATACGTATTTCTAGCGGAGTCTTAATGTATTCTTTATCATTACAAAGCAGCACACAGACACCCCTCCCCCTCCAAATATATAGCTCGCCAACTAGCCTACCCTCTGAACTGCCTCCCCCAGGGTGGTTCGTGCGTACTCTAGGTGACGACTAGACACTATTTTCTGATTCATACGTATTTCCAGTATATACGAATATCAGTCACAAAGCAGCACACACAGATACTCAAGCCCCTCCCCCAAGAAAATGCTGGCCAAAGAGCTTACTACTCTGTGACCCCCCCCCCCCGCTAGTGCTCTAAGTGGACTACGTACTATTGTCTGATTAAAACCTATTTCTAGTGGAGTCTTACTGTTTTCTTTATCATTACAAAGCAGCATACAGACACCCCTCCCCCTCCAAATATAGCTCGCCAACAAGCCTACCCTCTGAACTGCCTCGCCCAGGGTGGTTCGTGCGTACTCTAAGTGACGACTACGTACTATTTTCTTATTAACACGTATTTCTTGTGGAGTCTGATCGTATTAATCACAAAGCAGCACACACATACCCAAGACCCTCCCCAAGAAAAATGCTGGCCAAAGAGCCTACTCTGTGAACTCCCCCGCCCATGGTGGCGCGTGCGTACCCGGTAATCTGTGAGATGATGCACGTGCTGTAGGAGGTGTGTCTTCATCGCGCCGCTCCATAAATCCGTGCGTCGTTATAAAGGACCAGCTGGCACGCCGCCCGGTCAGACGGTCCCGGGTCTTCACAGGGGGGGCTTCGCACGATCGATCGGGGGATGAGCCTGGCTCGAAAGGCTTTACTTTTTAAACAAGGGCGAATCGGAGACAGGATTCAGCGCCTCAATCTTCTGGTCGGGAGGCACGTCTTGTTGGCACCCGTACGTAGTTATTTGTGCGCTGTAGGTTTAGACTCCGTGCGATGCTAGAGTCGCCCTGCCGTCTATTCTCTTACATTATTGTGTAAATCAAGGGTCCACCAGAACGACCAATACTTCCAGACAGAGTCGACGACAGAGCCCGAAGCGACATCTAAGCTAAGAATGGCGCCCGTCAGCGTGCTGTACGTCGCGCCAGGTCTGTTGTTCCTCGCGCTGCTGGTGCTGGTCGGCGCGGCGGAGGCAGACGGAGGCGGCGGTGGAGAGGAGGAGGAGGACCACTCTCACGACGTGCTGCACGAGGTTCCCGGCGGGGAGGAGATGCACCACAAGCCGGAGACAGGAGGTCAGTACAGCGCTTAGTCTGTATGATTTAAGTCGATGAAACATCTCTACAACTACACCACAGTACCCCCCCCCCCTTATAGTCTGACTGTTTTATCTGTTCTTATGATGTTGTGATTTTGTTATTGTTGAATGTTATGTAATACTTCCCCAGGCTTACCTGAAAAACTGGCCGATGACATGAGTTGCAATGTTCTGTTTAAACAAAAAAAGTGAAGGCTAGAGATCCAGGTACGAGGGGCGTGCAATAAGTAATGGCCTTGACCCACTTCCAGTCGTCTGATCTAAATGAAATTTTGTATGTGTAATGATTCATATTTCTATGGGGTATGTTGCAAAAGACAGCTCTGAACTAATTGTGGTTTCTGATTTACTGGTGTTTGAACTTAGTCAGGTGCGAAATGGACCAGGTGTGAAATGGAACCAGTTGAGTGTCGCGCAGTGATCCGGTTTTTGTATTTGAAAGGACGCACACCAAAGAGGACTTTTGATGAAATAAATGAAACTTATGGTGATGATGCCCCATCATATGACCTTGTAAAACGCTGGCATCCTGAATTCAAACGTGGCCGGAAGTCTGTGGAAACAGCTCCCAGACCTGGTCGTCCCTCTTCTGCCATTGATGAGGCATCTGTTGGAGGACCAACCTGGGGTGTCCTACAAAAACGGTGTCCAGAGCTGCATCAAACGATGGGAGAAATGCATAACTCTGGGTGATTCCTATGAAGAGAATGACTAATATCTGTGCCAAGTTTCATTAATCTCCTGCTATGGGAAATGGGTCAGGGCCATTACTTATTGCACGCCCCTCGTAATACTATACGCAAGATGACGGTTACACAAGCAACGTTACGTGTACGTAGCATCCACTACCCTTCGTCCACGACTTAGGGGAAGGTAGTACAAGCTATCTTAAACATCCAGTTGCTTAAGTCACTTTTATTGTGTATCTTTTCCTTTTTTTTTGCAATAATTCTACCTTTATACGTTGCCGCGTTGAGTTGTAAAATGAAGCATGATATCTACAGTACTACTAACACGCGTTGGCGGTATGTACGCACGCTCGTGGATATCGACCATGCTATGATCATGTTAGAGAGGGCTACTATATGCTACATGCTCCCAGTACTCTGAATTATAGGTTTGATTGAATGGTGTGCTTCAGCAATATGTGTAACATTGGGAGCTGTACACATGCCTATTCATCAGGAATACCTGCCAAATTCCATCACACGAATACTAATAAACTCAGGACATGGGTTGTAAAATGGAGGAGTTTTATTGGACTGGTTACGGGTAGGTTATTTTACAGTGGTGTAGTCGACACACCGGCAACTTGGGCATCATTTGGTCCTACTTTATTGCAAAGAATGCGGACGATAAAAATTGGTGCATGGCCGATCGCTAGTTAAACAATGTCCTGTTGGACGGTAGATGATAAACAGCTCCCTGTCCACTAGAGATTGTGTACATTTTGCTCAATGAATCCAGTGGAAATGAAACACATTTTATCAGTCAGTGGACCCACTATGAAACCAAAAGAAACAAACGCTCATTCCAAACAGTTGCCACAATTTGACCAAGCTTTTACCACCTAAGAGATCACCAAAAGACTATATTTCTATTTAAAGCACAAAATCCCACCATCATACAGAACGTGGGACAGTTCATTAACCACTGCCTTCAAAGAAGAAGTCAAACCCGACAATAGTATTCATTGTATCATATAGTTGATTAGACACTAGTTTTATGTACCACACTGATTACTTCTCTTAGTCCTTGTGCAATTAGCCTTCGGTCATGATTTTGCAAATAAACATTGATAAACTACAGCAAGCCATGGAACAGATGTGTTCCTGTGATGGCATGTTGTACCTACCGTTAATCAGATTGTTCTACGTGTGTGATACACGCTGTAATTGATCTGCGTCATATATTACGATGCCGTTTGGTCTTTTTCCTCTCGGGTCACCACATTTGACATTTGGTTATATGGTAAAAATGCTCTTGAATTACACAGGGAAGAACAAAGAGGAATAGGATACGGAAAAGATGTGAGGATAATGTCAGAGAATGGGCAGCCATGGTACTAAGTGAAACATTAGAATCGCAGAAGATCGAGAATCGCAGAAGGTAGGGGAAAAATTGACTGCTTGCCAGATCTTTCGCGGTGCCGAAACGGTCAAATAATTAGACCAAGAGAAAGAGAGAGATGAGGCATAGTTTACATAGTAACAGATAACCTAAGCTAGAATTCACCCACGAACACCACTCATTCGATCATGCTTGTACCAACTACGTTAATCGCGATCGGCTTGTCGCACGCCAACTTGCTGATACGGGTTGCCATGATGAAATAGCTCTCTTTGAGAATATCGAAAATGAAAATAAAGGTCAGTAGGTAAACAGTACTGGCTTCTATTCTGACTCTCCTTTGAGAATGCAAACAAAGAGTAGCTTCAAGTGTGGCGACAGAAGGTCTATGTGATGTTGACACAGCAGGTGAAGCAGGTAAAAGATAAGCACATTTACAACCCAGTACCGTTTTGAATAAACAAACATCTCACTGTGTTCGTTTTCGATAAACGTCATAACCGTCTTCAGTGCCCTTTTTATTGAGAACGGTACCAACTGCCTGATAGAAGGAGGGCAGCCTAATAGAGAGGCTTACTCTAATGGACTCACCCTTTTTCTCTAATATTGTGTACGGGCAATGTTGAACGAGTGAAGAATTAGTCCCATCTGTCAAATGCCTCTCGCTCGAAACTGTAATCATACGGAGAAAGAAGCAGGTCACCAGTTCAATACATCGGCCATAAATGGTCTACCTTTATGAAACCAAGCTGTTTGCGTCTATAAACGGTAGCAATTTCGTGCTCGGGAGATGTGAAATTATGCCCCACGGGCGACATTAAGCGGTTCGTTCTTATTTCATACACTGGCAGTACGCTTCCCCTGTGAGCGTTTGGGTAAATCCGCTCAAAGTGACTTGCTACTGATGCCCGTGAAATTTCATTTGTGGTAACGTTCCAATCTGGTGTGCTGTCAATACTTATCCTTTGTGGGTTCGTGGATAAAACAGGTCAATGCCACTTGCTACTGTATGTAGTTCGCGAAATCTCAAAAGATTACAGCCTGGCTTTCTCTAAGCTGTAGGGAGGTGGCACATTTAAAAAAGAATGAGGACTCGCTTATCACTAGCGATTGGTACATACTTGATGATATGAAGTATTGTGGACATATTACCAATAACTTTTCTAGCCACTACATTTAATGGATACAAAAAAAGTGGCAGTGTCTCTTGACAATAAGTTACACTAATGTCTGATGGTGTAGTATCGCGAGTTTCTGACAAGAGGTTCTGGGTACGGCCCATGACATTCCCACACATTGTACTGTACACGAATATCCTCACCTCACTAGTCAGGTGAAAATAAGTAGTCAGCGAACATTTAACAGGCAGCTAACAGTCTTTTGCCGGAACAAATAGAATCTGATGCGATGTCGGTCCGGCTGTCATCATCGTCATCATGGTGGTCTCACACTAAGTGGTGATGTAACCGGGCATTGACCGATAATACAGGAATGGTGATCTTTATGTACTAAGTTTACATGTGTATGTAAATGCGCAATGAAATGATGTCGACCACAGATGGTGGGGATGGTAGTCTGTTACACTGGGTGGATCTGAGTAATGAAGCGAGAAGAAACACGCCCCCAGGACAATCATGGGGATGGAACCCGCCGACTCGAGGATCGGGATTCCAGGAATACTAAATTGGTGTGCACAAATTGCGTGCAATGTAGCTGATATAGAAAAATATACCGGTCAAACAGCACATAACTCCATATACTGATAGATCGAACCAGATTATGCCGTCAGTTCCAAACGTACTATTTCTGACCTTAGGAACTAACGGTCAGAGGGAATCTTCATCATTGGCGATCCTAACCGCTTAACATCTCAGTGAGTTGTGCAGAAAAAGTATGGGGCCATGCATCGAATGTAACTTCAGTTTTCAGTTGATTATGGGTGTCCAGCATAGAAAATGAACGTAGCTAGGATTTGACATCTTTAGATATAGATAATGGGAACTTCATTCGTATGTAAATGTGGCAGTATCTGGTTCCTGCACATGTTGACGAGCTAAGAAAATAAACCATATCACGCTGGCTGTGGGAGTTATGCACGCAGATAGAACTGCTGCGGTGAATATCTGAGATAAAGTGCCTGATTAATTGATTGACGACCTTGATCATGAGAGCGTGCCCTCCATCATGTTCCTGCCATCAATGCAATGGCAAATGCAATTTATAGCTCCATTCGTCTGAGCTCCCGAGCGTCTCCAACCCCGATACATGCGATTGAGTATCGCCTGATTGGTGATTGGTTGTTAAATCAGGACCCGGTGCTGTGACATTGAATGTGAACTATGTCTATGAATAGCCCACAGTCGCCACAGGTTCATGCCTCGGACATAGCGACAAGGAATCGAACTCTATTCTTTACAGAAAGGTCAAGTTGGTAGCGACAGTTCCCACGGCCATTGAAACAAGTTCAAGGGTGATTTGACAGCGTGCCAATGTGATAACGACATCTCGATTGTAACGTCGGTTCAACTCCATCAATTCCACGGGCCTGAAAGCGCAGTGTTCATTCTACTGCCGAGATAAAGACTATCTTTAAGGTCATCACAGAAGTGCAGTGGAGTCAACAATAAGATTTACTCCAGACGATTAGTCTGATTCACTGGCAATCCGCAGCTGCAGCGTCAGCCGGACGAGGGTCAGGAGTTGCCCCGCCCCAGGAGATCGTACGTACGTGCGTAACGTGCCGGGTCATACCTGTGAGGTGATTACAGGAGACAGGTGATCTCTTTCTGCCACCTCTCCAAACGTCTTCTACAGGTGATAGTGATGGCAGCAGGGAGGTGCTGCTGCTGCTGGCATTGTCTCCTGTGTAACGTTAACGTTATGGTACTTTCGGTTGGAGCATATTGCTTGAGTTGATTTTCTGATCCACTTCGCTTCTTTGAAGCCTATGACTTTTCAAAATGTGCATGGCAGCTATTGTAAAGTTATAGACTGCTGCGTGATTGGAAAAATTCAGACATAGGTCTCTTGATGCCCGATATGTCCATGACCAGTCCCCTGTGTGAGAGCCTGTCACAGAGCACCGTTTTCTCTACATGAAACTGCTGACGATTAGAACATGTTTAAGCGCAAGATGACTATACTTTTCACTTTAGGCTTTTAGATGTTACTGGGGTATTAGACACATTTGCTTAATTTCAAGGAGATGCCTCCGTCAAAAGGTAAAAGACAGTGTGGTAATCAATAAATTCAAAGCAACCTATACTTGACAAATTCTGTTATGTTGTTCTGAACTATAGCTGGCGCTCATCGTGCACCATCACATTAGTGGTGCTGATGTGGAATATATTTAGTAAGATAGACACACCCTTCCTTTGAGTGTATAATTAAGCACAATTAAGCAGTATATTCTAAATCAACAATGGAGTAAAACAGTCTAGTGCATATTTCGAAGGAACATGAAAACATAATTCTCTTCCTTGCAAGCTCCCAAAAGAACAAAGTGTTCCGTCCATTTCACAGACAAGTACAATTGATGCTGCTGCTCATTCACCTGGTATACAAATGTTCGTATCCCTGCTTCTGCCAATGTCAATATAAAGAAAGTAATTAGCCTTGCTAATTGATCTTGCATATCGCTTTCAAAACACGCCACATTCATGCTCAGCATTAGTCATCGTATCTTTTACAAAACAGTGTGTGATAATACATTAGGCGCCCTGTTCTTCACAGCAAGGTACTAATGAGCAGCAGCACATTCTGAACCCCATGTCTCGCACAACAAAAGCTCCATAGGTCCAGTTTAAGTGATACTTCAGTCTTTATTAAGGCAGACATGCGCGCCTTAATGAAAAGTGATAGGCATTTTGGCGCCCCGATGTAGGTGTTTTAATTCTAAAGCTTTATCGGATTGGGCAAAGTACTTTCTGGTTTGTGTGTAAAAATCATGTCGTGATCTTATGCTCGTCAAAATGCTGCTTAATTCCTACGGTAACAACCACTGCGTCCTAGCATCTAGACAGATGGGCAAGCTGGCATGAGTTACGTCAATGTAAAGACGAAACAAGAGACGAACGATGAAACATGATGGTTTGGGGATCAATCTGAAGACAGCCTAAAAGATTGATCACAACCATTGCCTGATACAGAGTGCGGCGATGACAGTTAAAGAACGGCCCTTAGACGATTATAGGGATTATACCAGCAGGAGATTATATCCACAGGAGAAGGCCCTTTTTGTGGAAGTTTGAGAAAATTTGATAGCCTAACCAAGACGGCTGCAATTAAGCGACATCAAGGACAGCATCGTGCTTATAGAATATGCAACAGACAATACTCTAGTATGTCCACACCATGATATCATTCTGCTGCCATTGTGAGAACAGAGCCAACTTAAATAATTGTTGGCTCCCTCAAGCAAAGCACTTCGTTCAAGGGATACCAGAGGGCCTAATCCAGACGATATATTTTGTCTTTACGTCCAGGAATATTTTCATACAGCATTGAAGTGTCTCTCTAGTGTATGAATTACTTAAACCTGGACAATTAATTTCCAAGATATGTTATACAGCAGAGCTGGAGAAGGGCCAAAAATGTAAGGATTGAAAAGTAGGGTTTGTTGTCAGTGAATACCTACATGTATGCTACAAGGCGTTGAAGTATTAATGTCGTGAGAATACTCTACTTGTCTAGACACTAAGTAAAAACGTCGTTAATTTCCCAGATGAGGCAGGATTTTACCTTTACCTGCCAATACATTGGACCAAATTCGTCTTGTTAACGGATCCCTCAGTTCCAGATGGCTCCATCGACTGTCATCTGTGCCCATAATGTGATATTACCGTTATATATCGGTCCAGATGACATCGATTGTGCCAGGCTGAGTTATGAACAGATTGGGCTTTATTGCGGTAAGGGTTCGGTGAGGTACCTGTTGAAGTAAATACGGTTCTCATTACAGCTTGTGCTGGGGCAACTGCCTATAAAACTGTACGGCTGCCGTTAAAGTTACTGCCGTGCACAACGGTTTTAAGGGGAACGCGTAAAAGAGTAAGACCGCAATGGGCGTTATATGGTGTGTTTTGGTAGTATTCAAAAGTTATGTATTTCCTAACTGGCTTTATAGCTCAACATGACAACGATTGCTTCGACGAAAGAGAGAGTTATGACCAAACTGCAAAGTGTAACCAGTTAGTTCGATTTTTCACGAGAATAGTGGGCAAGACCGATTCCGCGAACTTCCGAGTAGAGTAATTCGTCATCGAAGTCATCCAGAGAAATGGAAACCGTCGGTCTTATCTCATCAGGAACAAGAACTAATTTCACACCATGGTCTTAGCGTACTGTCTGTAGTCAAATTCAATAAATCTATGCTATGAGACAAATAGGACACACCAATACTGCCCCTGTAATGCATTATTATATTTCAGCCATACATAGTATGGTGAAATATATTGTATTCGTAATGTTTCTTTCTTCTTCTTCTTTCTTTCTCCTGTCAAATCTTCAAAGTGATTCATCTCCGCCGTTCCTGGACCGAATGACCTGAAATTTGGCACAGGGGTAGAATGGGCCAATACCTTGATGCTTTTTTCTCAGTTTTTTCATATCTGCCTCTAAAATGATTTTATTGAGATTTTTTTGGTCAATTTTAGACCAAAACTGTATATTTTGGCCCCTGTACCCTGGTATTACAACCAAATGAGCTGAAATTTGACAGAGATGTGCCTTGATAATGCCCCCATATAAATTCGATAACACTTTTGGTGTACACTACAACAAAATGCTTATTTTTGCGATTTTTTGACCAATTTTTGACCAAAAAAGGACACTTTTGGCCCCTGTACCCTGGTATTACAACCAAATGAGCTGAAATTTGACGGAGATGTGCCTTGATAATGCCCCCATATAAATTCAATAACACTTTTGGTGTACAGTACAACAAAATGCTTATTTTTGCGATTTTTTGACCAATTTTTGACCAAAAAAGGACACTTTTGGCTCCTGTACCTTGGTATTGCAACCGAATGAGCTGAAATCTGACACAGATGTGCCTTGATAATACCTTCATATAAATTCAATAACACTTTTGGTGTACAGTGCAACAAAATGCTTATTTTTGCGATTTTTGGCCAATTTTTGACCAAAAAAGGACACTTTTGGCTCCTGTACCCTGGTATTACAATTAAATGACCTGAAATTTGGTATAGATAGGCATTAGATACTTGGTAACAAGATTCCAGTCAAATTTTTGACATAAACAACTTTAAAATGATTAATTTTGGCACTTTTCTGAGGGGAAATTTGTTTTCTTTTGGCCTCCTGACGTGACCTTCCGTGACCCCGCACAGAGCCACACCTGTGTGCGTCAGCCGGAGAGTTGATTGAATCAAAGACCTAGCCAATCAGCGAAGAGGAGGCCAAAGGCTAATTAATATTCATAAGCGGGGCCTCATGATCCCGTGTATAGCAGTGTTCCCGCCAGGGGGAGCGAAGCCCGCCTAAGGCTCTCGCATTTTACACTATTCAGAAGGCTTTATATTGTATCAGTTCTTAGGGGCATATCTATGATAATCGCAGCAGTCACTTAACTTCTCTTCAGGAGTTTAGCGTAACACTATTTCAGGTCAAACCGTCAAAGGCAACTAAAAACAAACTTTAACGTTACTGAGTTCAACAGTACTTATAACTTGTTATCCGAAGTTGAAACGCTAGCGATGGTATTTTCGCTGCGCTGTTAGCTCCGTGCGACTGTTGTTGACGGTCTTATAACGGTATGTTTTGCACCCCTGTACCCTGGTATGAGTAACATTTGGTATAGATAGGCATAAGATAGTTGGTAAAATGATCCAAGTAAAATTTTTGGCTTAAAGTACTGTAAAAGGCTTAATTACAGCACTTTTTTTAGGGGAAATTGGTTTTCTTTCGTTCTCCATGCCATGATCTTTCGGACGTTCACCCCACAGAGCCGACATCTGCACCTGCGTCTAGCCGGCAGGAAGAGTTAATTCAATTAATGGTTCAGCCAATCAGCGAAGAGGAAAGCGAAGGCTAATTAATATTCATAAGCGGGACCACACAATACGTTAACTTGAAGACTCAGGCCGTACAGACTTCTCGCCAGGATTTTTTCAAAGCGTCGGACAGGGGTCCGGGGGCCGCCGAATGTCCCTGGCGGGGTCCAGGGGGAGGGCCACTGTGGGGGGTGGGGAGGGCCACTGTGGGGGGTGGGGGGGGTGTCCCAGGTGGGCGAAGCCCCCCCGGAAGCTCTTGCATTTTAGACTATTGAGAAGGCTTCTTTTATCAGTTTTTTTAGGGCCATATCTACGATAATCGTAGCAGTCACTTACTTCTCTTCAGCAGTTTGACTTTAAAATATTTCGGGTCAAAGCTTCAAAGACAACTAAAACCTCATAAACAACAAACTTTACTTAGCTCAACAGTATACAAAAATATTGTACGGGTTGCCATCCTTAGTTGAAGCGCTTATTTATAGCGCTAGTATCTTCGATGCGCCGTTAGCCGCCGTGCGACTTTTGTTGACGGTCTGATATCCCTACGTCGCCGCCTCGCTGATATTCCCACGAACATGTTTCAAGAAAAATACACAGCAAAAAACGCTGTTCTGCGTCAAATTCTATTCTATAAAACATGTGGGACTCAGTGTTACAGTCTAAATATTTTGTAGAAGCACCGCTGTAGGAAAGAAGGCCCAAGCAATGTAAAACATCACGTAGCATGAAGTTCGCTGTCAACTGGCACACAGCACATGGCTGTTTGAAACTCTAAGTCTAATCAACAGCCGTGTTTGATTGATAGCCGCCGGTCCTTTGATGAAGTCGGCGAAAGGTGCGTTAGTTAGAAAATCTGCGTTTAGTTTTGATACGTAATTATAAGTTAGACAGTGGCGAGAATGATTATTTTCTCATCAATATTTCTCTTCAGAATTATTTGAACTTAATTGTACATCTAAACAATTGGCTTACCTGTGCAATGTTTATATGATTAATGATCATGTGTAACGTATGGCTCCTAGTCAATAGATCAGCATTTTCTCTATAGTGACCACCTGTCTATAGTGGCCACATTTCCTAGTGCTGTTGTTGTTTGACCTATACTTTGAACATTTAAAGTGTAAGTAACTTTAAACTGCCAGAGTTTCAGCCCAATAAAACACTCTCAGCGCCAGCCTCGAGGGTATGAACAGACTGACCAGACAGACGAAAATAAATCCTCGAACAAGGTTCAATCGTATCTTCCGGGTCTGGCAGGAAGTTGTTAAACTAAAATAAGAATAGGCTCGATTGCTGATTGCATACAAAGTAAAACAGTTTAACAGTTTTACAGCTTGAAGAAAACAAACGCTCCTACAGTACCTGCACCTGCTTGATAATTATTAAATCGTATGCCCTACTTGAATAAAAAAAGTTCACTGCAATAATAAATGTACCCACATCACAAGGAGCTTATACTTTTTTAAACTTACACCTAGTTATCGTACTGAAAATTGTTAATGACATTACATGAAGTCATTCAACAATTTTCAGTCATGATGAAAATTTTCTAAATGGAAGGTGTGATTATTGTCATTTTCTGAAAAATAGAAGCAAGCTCTGTTTTTACCTGGAATCAATTCACAATACCAGTCCACTTTGGGGGATAATGTACTGTTAAGAGGATGTTCCATTTTTGCGCAGGGGTGATTTGGAACAGTCCAATGTTGCGTGGGAAGGGGTATGGCTGAAATATACTGTATTTGCTCTTAAGCAAATGTCGGCCTTTCTAGTCTGATACGAACTGCCCAGATCCTGTCAGCCAAAGTTGTCCAGAAATTGGGAGATGGATGTGGCAATATATCATTTCGAAGTGCACTTTTTCAACGTAGGGACTTTCATCCAATGGTGTGGAGAGCTACTCGTCTATGATCGGTCACACTCTCCAGAACCAATAAAACTATTGTTCAGACCCAGACAGGTCTAACGTTAGGATGGTCCAGGTCTCGTTAGTCCAATTTTCAGGTCTGCTCAATACGAGCTCCATATCTAGTCAACATACGAATATGCTGGGCCCCAATAGAGTGTAGAAGATATACAGGTTCGCAGACACCCTGGGTCATTGCTCTTCCACACTTGATTGAAAATCTGTTTTTTTTAAAACTTACAGTGGATTCAACACTTGTTATTTCATCTTCACTTGTTATTGTATCTTCTAACACCAGTAATTGCCCCAGGTGCGGCCAGGGTACCGTAGGTTTTGAACCACTCACACCGCACCATCGCACGTGTGGCGGGTTCTTTAACGTGCCTGGGGTATATGGCTCTCTATCCGAGGGACGGCCCTACTCATTTTCACCTGAGTAAAGTGAGGAAAGTCGTGTAAAGCGCCTTTTCCAAGGACACAAGATCGGTGACACGCAGCCGGATTCGAACCCGCAACCTCTCGGTCACGGGTCGAACACGCTACCGCTACTACCGCTGTGCTACGCGATCCCACTCTGTAAGAGCTATCAAAAATGCAACCAAACTGGAGGCGGTTCCAACCTCAGAATTAAAGTAGTTTGCTATCGTAGATTGTACCAGGATACTCCAAGGAGCAATGTAATACCATTGGTCATACTTGTATGGTTACTCCACTTTTAAATAATGTTCTTTACATCCTGGATCGACACCAGCATAATCCAGCAGACACTAGAGAGACCGTAGTCTTGGGACATCACCGCTATAACCACAATTCTATTACCTGCCCTTGGTGATAACTTATGGAGTACTTTCAGAATGTTCATTAACCCTCAAAGACACGACAGTAACACGAGGGGGAGACATTAGTATGTGGAAACCAGACACCAAATGCGTTAACAGCCATATCTATCTATCATTAAGTCCGTCGTCTATTGTGACTAGATTTGATCAAGTTACAGGACTGTTGTTTGCAAATTCCAGGAACTCTCTCTTTTGTATAACGCTTTTGTATGGCGCATCGCAATTAGAACATGGTGGCCCAGATTCATTAAGTAAGAGAGAGTTCCTTTTGGTTCGACTATAAGCACAAAGAGCTAGATTAATTCCAAATGTTGATGTTAATAACTATGATGTTTAGAAATCTTTGGACCGCCCGTCAGTTAGCCTTGGCAACGATGACATCCTAGGATGTTGAAGGTACGTCGATAAAGTTTAGACATCCAGGTAATAAGATACGCCAAAAGGTGTTGATGCAGGGATCTCATTACAATCAATGCCTCAACGAGCTGCAATTAGACTGTGCGATCAGATTACACAATTGATGACAAGCAGGATGTGGCAAATGTGCGATGTGCCGTAGCTCATTTTGGATATTATCTGGCGGTTGCGGATGGAAATGGGCGAACTTCGTAATTTCAAACAATATGAGACTCATCTGAAATTGGAGTGTATATTGCGGGTTGTCAATTTACATCAGTGTGAATGTGCTGTCGACGTCTCGACTCATTTCCTAGACTGATTAGTCAGCCTGGCACCTATCAGTAGTGTAGATTACGGAGCTTCCAATCACTCATCAATCTTAGGCAAATCAGATCAAGTTGCTCGTATGATCACTCGGCCGTATTAACAACTGAGGCAACTCCTGTAAAAGTTCTACAAAAAGTTGTGCAAAACGCATCCAGTTATTGAAGACGTAAAGTAAAAGTTCTATCAAAGTTGTGCAAAACATATTCAGGTGCTTCAGCAACAACATTGAGTATCTCATAAGCTGTATATTTAACGTTCATCGACGTACAAATCTTGAACATTTGTCACAGTAAGGTTTAGCGCACCACAATCGTCTCTCCTTACTTTTTAAAGCAAGATAACGCGCGCCAGCAGCACACCAACAGTTGCTTATTTCTGAAATATTTGTCCCGGAAAGTTATCTTGTTGCCAATTGCCATGCAGCAGCTGGCCCAACACATTGTGTTAAGGACATCGACATAAGACACTTTGTACCTCGTTAACATTTTAGGAAGAAATTCTTTGACATGGTTTACACAAGGTCCATATTCAGACCGTTTCGTTACTGACTCTTTCCATCAATGTCTTTCAGAGCGATGGATGGACGTGACTCTTGCAGCCCATCTCCTTAGCTTCGGATCGGTGTCAGAGGTGACCATGGTACGTGAACAATCTTTACATATCCGTCAGGGTTTACAATTCATGACTTTGATTTTTCCCCCTGCTCGCGGTGTTATTGAAGACGATCTCCACACATCCGTCAAAGATTAGAATTCATGAGTTTGATTTTTTCGCTGCTGGAGGTGTTATTGAAGATAGGGGATCCATCATCTGACAGACAGGTCGGACCAGGTGCTCCTACACTCTGCCTGATAAGGCCTACGTCACAATTCCTACCCGGGGCCCGGCCGTGCTGTTTGCGGAAACGAAAAATTAAAGTGTATAGTAATAAATATGCACAAGGCATGCTGTTGAATTATTTTGGTCCGTTTTGTGTTTTTGTTGTCTTTTATATCGTACTTTTAGTTCCCCCAAACTGCCCGGCCGGGCCCCTTTGTGGAAATGTGACGTTAGCCTAACCTGATCTTCCCACAGGTCCAGTAGGAGGAGTGACAGGGTACAAGGAGTATGCAAATTAGCTATAGATGGGAATAGCAAATTTGCACGAAGAATAGACCAATAGATACATATCATTTGTTGATAAGCATTCCCCCGGACCTTACGTTCTCATGAGACTTCTTACAGTCGGTAGTTTCAGTACCGAGACAATGGTTAGGATAGAAGCCAAGACAGTGTGACACATCGCTAGTGTAAAATATGTACATTTCAAACATATACACTTAATCAAAATCTGATTCAATGTAATCATTGAAAATAAAGTAAGAATTACAAAATGTATCATCAAGTTGAAAAAATAGATTTCAAACTTTTGTATCACCTATAGCGTTATTGCATTAAAAGAACGTACGTATTCTATATCCTTTATAAATGAGTTTCGTCCCTTTGGACTGATATGATACCTTTATCATATTCCCTGCGGCAACTTTGACATTTAATCAATTACCGAATACGTATGAGCTGCCATTTCCGGAACTATCTCGTGGAGTTCCTGGAAAAATTTGATTTTCTTTAGCAAACTACGTCTAGGGTCACTGACCTCCACGCGTCCTGTTGTTTGATGATCCATCGACTGCAATGGACTGTAACCATTTAAGCTTCAGAATAGGGGTTCTGGAAATTGTGGTTTCCTTGGATACTGCCCAAAAAAGACAAATTGAATTACGGCGCCAAGAATTCGGAGGTGAATCCCTAGGTAGTCACTTCCCATCTATAGTATAAGAGAAATGAAGTGAGGGGCTTTGGCGTCGTTTTAGTCACCTACTTCAACTTTGCAACTTAACAAATGTTGAGCCAGGGGCATATATATGCATCTTGCTCACAGGATGCAAAATGCATTTTGTGCAGCTGATGAATTGGTAACGACGAATGCCTAGATCTTCACTACTGATGAAGACGAGAAGTCTGGAGTTCTAATCAAGTTAAAAGCAGTTGATAACAGGGGATATAGAATATCAATATTCGTTTGGAATCGAAAAGCTGGAGCAAAATCGAGACCATCCACGACTGTAATTACGAATTTTCTTCGGAGCCGCTGAAATGGAAAAAAAAAGTTCACCATTATTCTTGCGTTCACCTTGTGTTTGTTGCATTCTAGTGACAGCTGTCCATGTTTCTATTGAACTAGTGTAACCCGCGACTCAGGAGTCTGTAAACTTAATAAAAGATTAATGATTCGTCTCGCTTTTATATGCCATAAATGTTGTCAGGCATAACAAAGCACAAATAAAACTGAGCAAGATGCCTCCAGGCCTCCTAGACGTTATTAAGTAAAGCCGATGACCTGACATTAAAGTGGATTTCAATCAAAACATGAACATCTAAGTTTAAGGGCCTCTCAATCGGGTGCCCAACAGCTACACCCCTCGGTAATCGACACCACAAGTCGAGGCTATCTTTACATTATGACTTTTTATTTCACAAAGAATCTGTTCTTTTCAAGCTAATTGTGCATCCAAATAAGATCGATATCAAAGCAATGAATCCAATAGAAAAATATAATAGATGAACAAATATAATGTAAAAATCTGTTAGGACAACTTGGGGATGGTGGCAGCGTGGATGCCATGGCTGTTACTCTAACGTTACCAGAAGAAGACGAAGAAAATGAAGAATATCTCCCATTTTGCACGATCGATTTCCCTATTCCAATTCAGCTTTATCAGGCGCCTGAGATTGATTCTTAAACATCGAGGAAATTGTTGCGCACGGTCTATCACTACTGGACAGAATATTGTGAAATGAATTTTGTACCAGCTTATTTTGTACCACCCAGCACTAGATAATTTTAATTGCAGGCCTTTAAATTTGGTTAATCCAGGTGTTCGTTCTTTTAAGCGTCACCACAAAATATGCTGGTAATATGCAGTAAGACAGGTTTGTGACTACTGGCGACACTATCAAGTTTGCGACGTGAATCTCCAAATCCCCTGCCTGACTCTCGCGAGTCGGATATAATAGAAATATGATCTCTTAAACACAAACTATCGCACAAAATTGCATCCGATGGGACTCCTAGCATTTACGATGGAACTCATAGGCCTTACAATTAATTGCGATGTATGCATTATATAATGGTACAAATTAAGTATTGTTTGATTTTACAGTTGATCACAATCATTACAGCAGACATTCCATTTTACAAATCCCTCTAGGTAGAGATAGATATCCGAAATAAACCATCCTAACAAGGAATACTGTGTACGCAGCATGTTTAAAGATCAGAAATAAACAATCTTAACAAGAAACACGGTGTACGCAGCATGCTTTATGTCTGGAGTTGAATAATGAAACGACATGTCAGGCCTAGCAGACAGCAAATTGTACATTCGGTGTACAGCAGAGCAGGTCGTAAACCATAGCCTTGTCCTACGGCGTACAAGGGTTCAGAGGTTTTCAAAAGGTCGTCGATAGATTCCATGGTGCATGCTGGTTATTGGAAAGAAGACGACCGTGCTATTCCTCAGCAATTGGGATCACTCCGTAAAGCTATGCATCAGGTGGCGTACATCTAATCACAAACATGATGGTATCTAAATTCATATTATTTATGGCAGGTAAATATGAGCTGTGGATGCAGATGTCGAGAGAAAGACGCCCGTTGATGGGGTAGGTGTTGCTGGAAAATTCACAGGCGAGACACCCTGTGTCATAAAACAGATCAAAGCCTTTTTACAACCCAACATTCCCAACGTGTGAACCAAGCCGGATATATTGCAGTGCAACTGTTAAAAGGCTTGGCACCCATTGCCCGCAGTTAGTTACCGGGATTTGTGAAAAATTCAGCTGGAATGCTGGCACTGGCGGTGACGACAAGCGAATCCATCAATTAATTCCTTTCGTCTCATACCAATATATATGTATGGTTTTCCACTTATCCGACAACACGCTAGGGATTCAGTCAGTGATGCTAACAATGTAAATCACTATATATACTGTAGTTGAAACCTGTGTTCAGACTTCAGAGAGTCATGAATAGGAAGCTTAGGACGCTTAAGCCAATGCAAAATATAAAGTTACAACGCTGCTTAAACGGCATACTGAAATACGTTATTTACAAAGCATTACTGCAATATGTTTATCCTTCCTAGTTCAATCTATGAACCAAAGTGTTACAATTAAAACCTCTTCCTCTCAATGCTCCCATGATGTTCATTGACGAATATCAACGATCCATCATTCATTGAGACTTGGGAGCTTGGTGAGTAAAGTTATTGCATTGCAGACTTCCCAAGACAAGGCACGCGTGCTGCATACCTATGAACGGTTCAGTATCCGCGGGCGTGCCTCTCACGTCAGGGCAAGTTGTGAGACAAATGAACATGCCAACAGTTCTCTTAGTAGGCAACGACAACGGTGTCATCATAATCAATCAACATTAAGTGGTACCTTTAGAATGAGGCGGTCCTCTGTAGATTAGAGACCATTTCTCACCTCTAATCTGCGACCACCTGTCGTGTTTTATTCGGTTACTTGAGTTCAGATTTCTCTATCTTTTGACCAAGCTTGGAAGTCTACAATGATCAATTGTGAGTACTTGGAAACTTTATTCACCATTATGCCAGTTCTCAGTCCATGTAACCATATAGATTGTGCTGGCAGAAGGCCCACCTGGCGGCAATTATATCTCGCAAATGCGGTGTGATAACATTTAAGCTGACACGCTCTCAAAACTACATTGCGGTAGTGTGAAAGGCATCTCGGTTCGATCGAACACGCACGAAAGCAAACAGCCAACCAAATCAAACTCTTCAAGATGCTGAAAATCCCTAACTGTCTTTTCGTTGGTGTTTTCGTTTCATTAATGATATAATGTTTACCATTATTTGTATGTCATCTTTGTCACTTGCAATTACCCCTCGGGCAAGAACTTGCAATAAAGCCTATATCAATTATCTAGTTATACTTTATCTAATTAATAACCAGGGGCAATTCATCACCACCATATACATGTGCATTTTTCATTTAACACACATCAGATACTTTCCATACCTGTCGTTTATCACACTAACCAAATCAAGTTGTACAGGCATCTCTGTGATCGAATTGTGATCTCATAAGCTGCCAGAAACAGACCGCTCTGGTCGCGGATCCTAGTTCTTCTTCACCCTAACACGGTCCTGATAGGATGCCTGCTGATCCACATCTGATGGTCCAGAGTCTCCATATGTTATGTGTGGTCCAATTTGCACCTATCATTGCATCCAAGTCAGGTATCGTCAATAACAGATTGTTCCTGCTGGAATAGAAAACAAGAACAATTTAGATAACGTTTATTGCAAATTCTTGCCCGTGGGCTAATTGCATGTAACATAAAATATACAAACAGTGTAAAAACAATATCAAAAGTGTCTACTCTAGTCTGAAGCTAGTAATCATCTAAAAGCTCACTCTATCTAGATCCTAGGTTATTGGGTTCGACTTCATTTTCGCAGACAGTGGAAGACGAAAGATCCCACCTTTTCTATTTACATTTCACAATGCCAACTCAGCTCTACTACATATATTTAAAAGCATCGGCCTGCTTTAATTTCAAGAGCTCTCGTAGATACGTAGCCCTTATATTGTAATCAGCAAAGACTGCTTGATAACGAATATCAGTGCACGAAGTTGTTATACTAAATCGTGCACTGCACCATTGCCTTATCAACTAGAAACGACTTGGATTAAAAGTAGATTAGCAAAAAGTGGGACAACATTGTCTAGGGTTGTCCGTAGACTTACGGTCACGTTCCTCTAAAGTGTGGGATGAAGTTTAATCGATAGCAGTCGTGCTGGGGGGCACGTTAAGCCGCGGTTCGGGAACACCCTCGGTGTGATCAGGGTTTCTCTCTTTAACATAGGGTGAGGCGGAGGTCACACATTAATCGATTTTAGATGGGATACTGCCCCATCCATCTACATTAGCGCTCGCTGATAGCCGGTCGGGTTGAGCGGGAGTCTTCAATGATAATTGCTTGTACTTAACCCCTTCTTTCAAAACTACCCCTGGGGGTTGCCATATTTATGGAATTAATTTTGGGTGACATTATCAATCTTCAGAATCTGGTGGTAATGCGCAAAGAGGTGATTGTGGTGCTAGAGTTTACTTTTCAATTAGCTGAGGTGGTTGGCTAATCACCAATTGGTGATGCATACGAAGACACAGTAGTTAGCCTGGTGAAGATAGGATCAAGAGGTCACAGGTTCAATTCCCGGCCTTCCTGTCTTTCCTTGGAAAATGCACTTTATGTATCTTTTCTCACTCCATCCTGGTGTAAGATGGGTACGAGACATAAGTTGAATTGTTGAGGAAGCGCATGTGGTAGAATGACATTCCCTGCGACCTACATCTGGTAAATACTTTTTGTCGGCATTACAGACTTCCCACGTCGAGGAACGCGCGCTGCATAACCCATGAACGTTTGAGTATCCGCGGGCGTGCCTCACACGCCAGGACGAGTTGTGAGACAAATGAACATGCCGGTGGTTTTGTTCGCAGGCAGACGACAATGGTGTTATCATAATCCATCAACATTAAGTACCTATATACAGTGCCAACAGCAATAAGTGGTACCTTTAGAGGTGGTCGACCGCGGGTAAGAGAGACCACCTGTCGTGTTATGTTCGGTTACTCGAGTTCAGAGTTGTCCTTCGTCTGTCGTTTCTTCTCTCCGTGCTTAGCAAGCGAAAATATATTGACCCAGCAGCTACTACGGATGAAAGTACTTGGGCAGACTTGGAAAGCTACAATAAATTGTGAGCACTTGGAATCTTTTTATTTTTTATTTTGCTTTGGGATAGATGAAGACAATGTGGCACTACACTCACGATAGTAACTTGTTTTAACAGTGCCACATACAAATGCAGGCAGTAGTTTTTGCTGAAGTCGGGTACCCATGCTTTTATATCCTCTAGGTTCCTCAAGAAGATATAGTCAGTTACGGGTTCAATGCCCGTTTGGACGCTGTGTCGTTTGGAAATGCACACTTAACTTTTCTTACTTTTCTTACTGTGCTGGCGTAAGCCGGGTTGAGAATACAGGGGCACAAAGGTTTCCGTGATGGAAGAAGAGGATGGGTTTCGTCCCAATCCATTACTAGTGCCTTAGACACAGTGGATGATAATCCACTGCCCCTACAGCATTAAAAAGCTATAGGAACTTTACCTTGTTTTATATTTTAAGGGTTCCAAACACGATACTATTCAGCTGAGATCTGTTTGGGTGACTAACGTAGTTCCTCATAAGTTGCCAATCGTTTTTACTCCAAAAAGTTTAAAGCAATTAGACTTATGACATGCACTACCGAAAAGTATAAAAGGAATTTATTAAGTGTTCCTAAACTTTTGATGACCTAAATCCCGAATCAATATCTTGAAGTAACGTTTACTGTCATAACTGCAAGAATGCCGCACGCCTGTAGCTACCAAATAATTCTCCTTTTATCACACGACAGTAATAACGAGGAAATTATCATGATACCTATTTGCAGGAATATTAATCCTATACCTCAGAAGTAAATCCTTTCAGATTTGGACAGATATATAGTACATCAGATGCAAGATAATTTCCCCTGTTCATCGTACGTTGGTTGTGCCAATGATTCCTTATCCATTAATGCTGACAGGTGATCTATTACAGCCCGCTACTTTGTTGAATGAACATTTGTCACACGGATGAAACAAACTTTTACTTCGACACATACTTGGTGCATTGTTCCCAAACAAGTGTGGCTTTGGTTTTGTTAGTGTTTTTTTTTCCAGATCAAGATAAAATTTGTACAATTCTGTCATAATTTCATTCGGCATCTGCATTACTACTGATGGATGAAATCTCTTTAGGCAGGTGATTCAAAATCGATTGGACCGAAAGTAAGACAGAAGCCTCTCATTATACGTAAGACATCTTATGAGGTTCCGTAACGAACGGTATTGATTCCTCTGAAAATACTTGGCAGCATGAGAGATAAACGTTGCTTACAAGATTACATCGTAATCGCTGCTTAATCTTAACTAGGAAGTCAGTCTGTTAGCAGGGCTAAAACAGCAAGCCTCATGGGTTAAGATTAACCTACCTGTGATCCAGAGTGTTCTCAGGGTCTATACAGCCCGTTTGTCGGCTCTAGGACCAACATGTGTCCAATGGAACCTTGCTGAGGGTCTTTCAAGTAAACTTTCCTTGGGGGCATGTTGGCCCTGGAGCCGAGAAGCTGGCTGCATTAACCCTGGCAACAGTCTGGACCGCAGATTAATCTTAGTTCATCTTTTCGATCTCATCGTCCTTGGGGATGTCTATGCATTGAGTCAGACCCTGACCTCTCGCTGTAAATATTGATGTTGATAAATATTGTTATATATTCCAGTATAGATACTATGTACATTATCTTACACCATCTATATATATAAAAGTTTTTTTATGAACTTAGAACATTGTTGTTGATAAGTATCATGTCTTTGTCGAATTCCATTTGTATTGATCTTGTATTGTCTCTGTTTCTGCCAGCAGGGCTGGCCCTTTTATATACAGGCTAGTTGGGCAGCCCTGTCTGTACGTGCTGAACAGCCAAAGCAATGATTAAAAAAAAATGATCGTTCTTGGAATCCTCCCAGGACTTCAAAGCCAGTGTGCAGTTGAGTATGGAGTGGCGGGACCCCCGGCTCGCCAACCTGGCCACACAGCTCTGGGTGCCCGTGGATCCGAGGTGGACTAACTTTTTGATCTTTTTGTCCTTAAAATACCCCCAGGATTTCAAGGCCATTGTACAGTTGAGCATGGAGTGGTGGGACCCCCCGCTCGCCAACCTGACGACCCAGCCGTGGGCGCCTGTGGACCCCGAGGTGGACTAACTTTTTGATCTTGTCGTCCTTAAAATCCTCATAGGACTTCAAAGCCAGCGTGCAGTTGAGCATGGAGTGGTGGGACCCCCGGCTCGCCAACCTGACCACCCAGCCCTGGGTGCCAGTGGATCCCGAGGTGGAGATCTGGGCGCCGCACGTCGACTTCAAGAACACCAAGGCGCTGAAGATGACGACGGGCGAGGAGGAGACCACCACGTGGGTGTCACGGGACGGACTCGTCAATCGTGTACAGAGGTGAGATGATAGTCTCTAAAGGAGATGGCAAAAGAGAAGAATCTGGCCAAATAGGGACAAACAACTTGAAGTTAGCATGGGATCTCAGTCAGTCTTTTAGTCTATCCGTTGGTCAAACCTGGACCTATCCGCTGGTCGAACCTTACCATAAGTCTATCCGTTGGTCGGTTAGTTCACTCATAGCTCAATTAACTCCTACTAGGATTTTATTTCTTACTTAGACATAGTCTCCATATTACTATTCAGTCAGGCCGGACTCTGATAGACACTAGGAAGATGCCATGTTCAACCTTAGATACCTAAAACCGCGGCTTACGACTTCAAGATCTCCTAAATTCTTCAATATCGGCGCAACAACAGGGACAAAATTATAAAACTGCAGCTGTTAGTAATGGTACCTCATATACTGTTGAAATGAATAAAGAAACATGCGTAGCCTAAAGCTTGCTGATACTGTGATAGCAAATGATGCAACGAAGCTTCTCATTGACATCTCCAGATCTGAACGTCTACTGCTGCCTCTAGCTATAGATCAAAAGTATATGAACACAGCTTGACTGGTTGTCGAGACATTACAGCCAAACCATGACAAATGAACATTGTCCGTACTAATCTTACTCTTCATATATTTCCCAGGTTTGACCTTACGGCGGCGTGTGCGATGAATTTGCAGAGCTTCCCGTTGGACAGGCAATTATGCAAGATTAAACTAGATGGATGTAAGTTCTGACATGCAACCCCTTAGCACTTTATCTTCATCCTCCCCTCCTGTTGCTCTTAAATGTTAAACTTTGAAACATGATGTACAAAACTGCACAAATTATCTTGCTCGACACACTTTCATAATAGATCAGGGTACTAGACCAATTCCCATCCAATTCCACGTCAATTCCCACGAAAGGACCTGGTAATTTAATGCTGTGCAATAACTTTGTTGCGTTGATTACAGCGTATTGAATTGCTATCCGTCCTGTATAAATCATATAGGATTATCAAAACCGCATAATGCAACTTCCGAGATACAATTAACACCGCCATGACTTCAGTGGATTGCCTTTGTGCTCTATCACGAATATAAGTACCCGTTATTTAGGTTAGCACACACAGTTTGTAATAAGGGCCATGTTGCATGATCACGTAGTGTCATTTGGTACTTGTCAGAACTATATTTTCCACGCAAGGAGATTACAGTTGCGCTGCTTGAGTGGCCTTCAAAGGGAATTTATTCCCATGATGTATTGGATGTAATTCACTATCTTTGTAAGATGAACTGCAATAGTCATTACGACGCAATTAGACGATTTATCAAGTGCGCGAAAGTGACAATAAACCACTCCCTTCATCTTAACTGGCATTCAAGGGCATTAAGGGTTCCTCTGCAACCATTAAGAAGCTTTGTGTGGGTTTGCAGACGAAGACGCGAGACTCCGCTGGGGGTTCCCGTCGCTGTGGGCTCAGACGTCCGCTCCTGTCATCACTGACGCCACGGCGCTCCACTCACAGTTCAAGATGACGGGCCTCAGCGTCAAGGCGTACGCCAATTCCTTCCTGCCCAACATCGCCGGTGAGATGACATTTCACGGATGTTATAACTAGAATAATAATAATAATAGTGATTGGTTTATTGGTTCAATCCGCGAACACTAAAATACATTGCAGCGTCTACTGCACAGCAGACACTGTAGAATGATACATATGCAACAATACAATACAATTACAGGGGAATGCTTATCATACAAGGAATAAAACAAGCAAATACAAAAATTTCTTATGATACAAAGTAGCGAAAGAAGACTACAATAGTGAATAAATAAACTTAGATATGGGAGATGCTTTCAGTTACATGTATTCAAAAGTTGCGGGAAATATGGACTGGGCTGTTTTTATAGTGGTTATCTTTTGCCAGTCGAATACAAAGTTGGTGGGCACATTTTACGTCTCTAGCATGGATTTCCGAACTTTCTATGTAGAAAACTGCGACACTGAGGTCCCCGTGCTTCTGAAAACCTAGACACGCTAAAAATCACAAATCAGCGCTCCGCCTTAAATAAGCTCCGCCCGCCCGCGTAGAAAGTCTGCGAATGAGGCTAACATTTCACGGCTATTACATGCTGTAATCATTACAAATATGTCTTGGTAAAATTACTGAGTAATCGCTTACTGACTGCTGTTACGGAGATTATAAAGCAAACCGTATAATACCCGGAAAAACGTGTAAGTGCTGGGGTGTAGCTTGCTTTATCCCTTTATTTATGGCCCGTGCGATTTCTATAAGTCTTTCTTCCTTACCAAGAGATAAAAACACGTTTCCTAAAAGGTAATTTCCTCCAATTTCTGGCTTCAGCAGACTGAAACTTTTAAAAGGATTTCCGTACACCGTACAATTTATAACCATACCCGGGGCATAAATCAACGCAAAGAGCTGTGTGTATGCTCCTATAGGATTACCATTAGAAAAACTACTTTTCTGCTAGATTTTCTTGTATTCTCCCCTACAGGGTATTGCTCGGAAGTCTGTGCGTAGCCACTTTTTTCTAGTTTTAAGATGGCTTTGGGGATAAACATTCCCATTGAGGCCTACGTCACATTTCCAAGCCGGAGCTCAGTCGGGTAGCTTTCGGGAACGAAAAGTATGACACAAAAGACACCAAACTACACAAGACGTAAAGAGAATAGTCGTGGGCATTATTTGTGTACATTTTCACGTATACACTTCTATTTTTCGATTCGAGCCCGGCCGGTCCCCGGTTGGAAAATGTGATGTTAGCCTGAATCATAACATACACATCTCGCACATCTCATGTACAGGTAAGGGGTGTGTCTACTACAAGAACACCTGTGACTACCTGGACGCAGACAGGTGCCTGACTGATCAGCAGCGGTGCGAGGACGCGGTGGGCAGTCCGGACTGTGACCGGTGCATCTACTACAGCGGGTCCTGTAGGAACTCCACAAACATGTGCAATCTGATAACGGAAACAAGTAAGATGTCCTTGCAACAGTACTTTTTTTCGATATCTATATACTATTATGGATAAGTAGGGATGCGTTTAAGTGATAGAAAGTATTCAAGTATGGCAAAGCATCTAAACTTGATGTTATCCATTGTGGCACAGTACTGGAAGGCGGAACCCATCTTTCTCCCTCCACTCCCTTTTACCTTCCCAGCCAAAGTCAGGTACCAATTTAAACCTGGGTGGAGTAAGAAAAAACGCGCAAAGTGCCATTCATACCCATTTGGAGTAGAAAACTACGCAAAATCGTATCTAGTGCAGCTAGGATTCAAAACTATTACCCCTCAGTCCGGTATTGATAACAGGAACAACAGCCAATTGCCCGCAGACTAACTTTAATCCTTAAAGTGAATGAGACATTGTACATTAGAGCCCACTGGCCCACCGTCAACAGAGACGGGGGCAACATAGACTTTCTAAAACTTATGAACCCCTCCTGCAAAAGTGGAGTGTTCCTGACGTCACTGCTCGAGATAGAAGGGTCATTTTGTGAACAAGGTCGACGGAGAGTGGTAAGTCCCTATAGTTTAATTCAGTGTTGGAAGTGAAGTGTTAGCATTTTTCTATAATGTATTCTACCAACACAGATGAACGTTCTTGCTAAGATAACTTTTATCCAGTAAACTGTTCCTCAGGTAACAAGAACGTCTTCACATCTGCGGAGATCCAGCTGCACCTGTCCCGGCGGCTGGCCTACCACCTGCTGCAGATGTACATCCCCTCCACCTCCATCGTCATCATGTCCTGGGTCTCCTTCTGGATCGACGCAGGCGCGGTGCCGGCCCGGGTGTGCCTGGGCGTCACCACCGTCCTGACCATGACGGCGCAGAGTTCGCGCGCTGCAGGGATGGCTGAGGTATGTTTGCTTGTACATGATGATGATGGTGCAATGGCCTAGTGGGTAGAGTGTTCGCCTTGCATTCGGTCATGAGTTCGATCCCCGGCCGAGTCATACCAAAGACTTTAAGAATGGCACATACTGCTTTCTCTGCTTAGCACTCATCAGCATTAGGGAAAGAGTATGGAAGTTGAACACACACCACTACCAGTAGACTATCCCACTGCTGTAGTGATTGCACAAAAGCTGTGTGGCCCAGGGCTACTGAAACGGAGATGGGCGCCGCCCTAAACGCCATCAGGCGCGGGAAGGAACTTTAACTTTTTTAACTTTAACATGATGATAATGATGTACTGCATATATATCTGACGTAGCTCACCAGGTTTGTGCTGAAGAGTACAAGCTGCCCATATAGTAAGGTTCTTTAGGCACAACCAGGGGGTACTTACTTCCAACGTTTTCGGTGTCTGTCAGACACCATCATTAGGGTTAGAATGGCTGGATACGATTCTTGCTGCTACGTAGAGCCGATGTTGGTGGCGCTGCAGCAGCGAGAATGCCGTCCCACAAGGTCGTCAGTTTGTATCCCCCCTGATGAAGTTATTTGCAGAAGTACAAGCTGTCTATCGCATTCCACTCCAGATGCGAGTGTTATTTTCTGATAGATGATTTTTTGGGGGGATACAAATGCACCCGACTTTCGCAAAGTTATGTCATGTGTCTTTTCAATGATAATCCTTTTCTACATCCAAGTGCCCCCATACGGACCCGCTTCAAATGTACTGCACTGTATATGGTTTTGTCCGCATAGCCGACTTCCGTCACACTTTCTCGCTAACGGTAGCAGGGATAGACTTGAAAAAAAACCCAGTAAAGTGACTTTCTCACATTTAGGGTGATGCAAAAAGGTTTAAAGACGATCGTATCTTGGAATAGGGAGTCAAAATAACGCTGATTTAGTCCCATTGTCATTACTTATAGTTGTAGGAACCATAATCATCTTCCAGCCAACCAGAAACCAGATTCAGTGTACTTTCGGAAGTACGAAGGAAAATGAAAAAGTGGTGAGCGTCACCCGGAACGAACCTACATAAATCACATTTCTGCACAATTACATTTACTATGATATCCTTTACTAATGTTCACCAAATGTAGAACGATTGTCGCTAATTGTTTGAGTTATGCCGCTCATTTCAGGGCTAGGCTCCGATTTCCCTACGTAATTGAATTGATAATAAGATTTTCCAGATAGATTTTGTGGCTACTGGAAAGATTATGGAGGAAACCGAACAATGTATCATCCAGAAAACACTACCGGAAAAGAGAATTACAGCTCAATTGCTTTGGCATTTACAACGACCACGCAATGCTATTGTTATCTAGTAAATGGTAAAATCATTTGTATTACTTCCTGACTGTCATCGGTGGGAACACAATTATGGCTACTCTTTACCGATTACTTGAATTTATAGTACGATTTTCCAGATCGACTCTGTGGCTTCTGGAAAGATTATGGGGGAAACAGAACAATGTATCATTCAGAGCACTTTATAACCCTGTACAAAGAAGCATTTGCAACGATCATACAATGCTATTGTTATCTAATAAATGGTAAAGTCTTTAATAATTTCCCGACTGTTATCTGTGGGAACACAATTATGGCTACGTTACCATCTACATCGATGATGGTTAGACATCCAGGTAATAAAATACGCCGTCACTCAAGAACTGGATACGATTTTGGAAACGGTCAGACGTTTCGGCTAACATAACTGTCTTTCGTCAGTGACACTGACGTTATATTTTAGTGTCACTGTTATCTGAAACGTCTGACCGTTTCCAAAATCGTACCCAGTTGGTTGAGTAACTGCTTTTTGGTGTATATTTACCATCTTACATCTTACATCTTACATCTTCCCCAGGTAGGCTTTAGGGCCTGTCAGTTGAGAGCATCGTCTCTTCCACTCTTCCCGATCATGGAAGATCCCCTCCTCTTCCAGTCTAACTAGTCTGCCCAGTCTGTACTTTGTCAGTATCTCCTGTATGTTGTCCCTCCATCTCTTTCTGGGTCTGCCTAAGGGGTGCTTGCCCTTTGGTTTGTACTGGAGAGCTATCTTCGGGATTCTTCCCTCATCCATTCCCTCCACATGTCCACATTTACCATACAAATATATGTTGTCTATAAAGCTACCATTCTTTCTTATTCCAGGTTTCTTACGTCCGGGCGCTCGACGTCTGGATAGTCGTGTGCCAACTTTTTGTGTTCTCAGCTCTGATTGAGTACGCCGTCGTCAACTTCGTTTTCAGGTTCGGAGCGGTCTTTTCCAGACGGCGGCCGAGCACAGCAAATGGCAAGGTAATGCTTATACCCCTTTTCCACTAGGACGACCCCCTCGCCGCGCTCTCTCTGCAACCTGAAATTTGACAGATCGCTCAACGAATTGTATAGAAAAGAAACGAATCTTTTAACGATTTGTGAGTTTTGCAGTCCTTTCAGTCACACTTTTACATTTTGTATGATATACCTAGTATGGAATCGAAGGTTACACACATCCGTTTATGCCACAGAGAGAGCGCAGAGCGATCGCCGTCTAGTGGAAAGAGGGCCTTATCAATAAATATTTGATGCTCACAGTTTGTCACCAATCGTTGGAGGTTTTAGTAGGCCTTACAGCACTAGAGTATATATAGACTAAACTCGTATGATGAAACATCTGGCTTATCTAACGTTTAAGTCGTCAAAAAGTTGGCAAAAGTTTTCCTATCGAGGAAAAAGGATGACCGCAATTTTCTGCACAAAGCGGGCCATGCCCAAAAGTTCAATATTTCGATGGTAAAAGTAATCACCGACGATCAGAGCCAGACAGAATAATGGAAAACGCAATTAAGAGCCAGTGGCCCTTTTGAGACGTTGTTGAACTTGGACTTCATGGTATATAGAGCGGCGAAACCACCACTTAAAATCCTGCAAGCATGCTGACGCAGACGAGGTACAGTGGGGAAGAAAGTTTCCAAATTGGTCGACGGTGTAATTGCCTTTTTTTATCGAAGTGTCGCTGTTCAGAAATATAAACTACTAAAAGGGTGATCCATCATCCATAATCGCTCAGCTGCCAGTGTTAGTGACCTCGTCTCTACCAGTCTAACTACGCTGGCTGTAGAGAGAATGATTTGCCAGGGGAGTTTGACCACTATAGGGTTTCATTTTCCCACACACTCAGCCTACGCAATGCCCGGCTACATTCTTATGTACTTATCGCCATCTCTTAGAAACTAAGTAGCGAAGTTATCCATCTATTGCTTTGCGAGTGGACCATGACAGGGCTGGAAAAGACGGTCCCAAGAATGTGACAGAACTTGTCCATCACGACATTTTACCCTTGTAATACCGCCGCCTTACTCTCCTGACCAATTAGTCGCCCTGTTTTGATAGAATTCTATTCAAACCTCTTTGATAGAATACTATCCATAACCCCTTAGGTAGGCCTAGTGGGCGGTTGCCAGTGGCCATAAGAGCTGCAGCAAAGTGCCTCTGGTCCTGTGGTGGATCATGCCACACAACCCATTTAGCGTTTTGTCTAGTGTGGAACTTAGAGCATTAAATACGTAGAGGATATGGTCATATTAGCCTAAGTGAAAAGAAAAAAGGATATTACCTCCGTGAATAATTTCTCCAGGCTGGTACATTGAAGGATAATTATTATTATAGAAGTTTATTTGCAAGTTCGCGCCCGAGGGCTAATTGCAAGTACATGGTATACACATAGTGACAATGGACAGTCATAAACAATATTCTAATCTAATACTAGTGTTGGCTATTTCTAAACAGGTTGGGTTCGACTTCTTTTTTGGAAGCAGAGGGAGACGAAAAGCCCCACATTTTCTAAAATTTGTGGGTTCTGCGATTTCAAGAGAAAAGTGGCTTTCTGTTCGTCTGTCAATGTGGGGAAGTTGGGATAATACTTTGTGACTTCTCTAAACAGAGTGATTCTTTCGGTTTCGTTGAATGAACATTTGGAAATGATACATTGTTGCAGAACCAAAGTGGTTTACCTATCAACGTTTCTGTAGTATTCTAGTAACGAAACTTTGACAGGAATATACCTTCACAATGCCAAAAAGAAATATATAAGCCGTTATCTTCAATGCATGCACAATCAACCTTGCATAGGTTCTACTACACTATAGAAACCACCCTACTGTGAAATTGAGGAACCTAAACTGTCATCGCTTCCTCTATATAACTTTCACTGTTTCCCCTGCACCTAGGAGTCTTGCGGGAAGTCTGATGACGTGGCAGCTGTGAAGATTCTGGAACCGAAGTCCAAACCGGAGGGCACCACGGGGAAGGAGACGGCTCAGACCATAGACAACTGCTGCCGCGTCGCCTTCCCGTCAACGTTCGTCATATTCAACGCTGCGTACTGGTCCCTGTATCAGCTTTTATGACTTACGACGGCATGAACGGCCGAAAGGGCTTGGCCGCCTGCTATAGAACTTTATATTGTACCGGACATGTTATTGAAACGTACTTTAGCCGCGAGGCTGAAAAGTTTTACATGAATGATTAACCATTCATTCATTCATTCTATAGCGAACATTGGCACTGCCAGTGTTGAACACTATGTATACAGTATCCTTTAGTCCTGGACGACTCAGTCGTATACAGGACCATATCTGCGATACAACAAGAGAATGTGGCCACTTCGAGGCTATGTGGCCTTTTGTCTCCGTACATGTACATGTAAGATCGAGTTACTATTCGGATCGCTGCCAAAGCACCGCCAGGATGGTGTGTACTAAAGGTTTCTGCCAATTCTGGTAAACAAAACAGTTACGACAGTGCTGTTTTTACCGTTTGAGAAACCATCCCAAGTATCAACGTGCATGGACAAGTGATTTTTTCTTGTGCGTCAAAACCGTTTCGAAAATTTAGTAAACTATAGTAAAGTAGCTATTATGACAACCTTCTGTATTCAGACCGCTATTCAAATTGTACAGGAACCCCACAACTTGCATGTTGTAGGAGTAATGAAACTGAGACGTATATGTGCAGATTTACCCAATGAGGCTGGTCCTCTGCTTGTCATCCTTCAAGTTCGTATAAAACTGTGACTACAGACATTTAGTGCACCGAAATATGTAGGGTTTATGTAGTATAGATAGATGATATAGCAGCCGTATATCCATCGGGAAAATAAAACCTTGAAGACTTCATAAAAACCTTAAGTGACGACGATAAAACGTTCCGCCTGCCAGGCGCCGCGGGGTAACGATTGCTTCCCTTCCGCTGAGAAATACGAAGATATGGCCTTGGGCGAAATAAGCATATCCGGCGCCATTCGAGAAACGGGAAATTGAGAAACGTACATTGGAGACAACCTGTCAGTTCTGTAAAATGAACGGTCTTATCTGAGCTTGGACGTTCGTCTGAATATAACCCTTAACGGATTTCAAATGTTATTGCAATCATTTACAACAGCTGTCGGGTCGCCAGAAATTGATCTTACCCAACATTTATGATATTCCAATTTGAGATCAAGGGTGGTACAGATCCAGTTTATGTCGCACCGAGTGAGATAGCACAACAATAGTCATATAGTGGAGTAAGAGACAGACCGTTTGTAAACCGACATTTGTGACAGAATTGTGGCGAAAAACTGTTAAGGAAGATACTATCCAATGTAATATTTCAGAAAACGCTATTGATGACGTATAAGTTATGTACCTATCTGTTTCGATAACGTTATCATACGTACCATAGTATACGGTAGTGAAGTTAAGTTAACTACTAGTACGTGACTACGTTTGTCTGTGTTTGTCCCGTTGAACGTTTTATAACGTTACATGCACAGTGTACAGAACAAGTTTCCATGAAATGAACAGAGTTCGTCTAAGAACCTGAACATTGGACACAGGTACGACCGTACGTAATGCAATTTCATAAGCAGAACGTGTAGAAGTGTATCAATAAAGGAATGTCGGATAAGCGAAAAGGACCTTCATTTTAAACATTTACTACGACCAACTGGTAGAAATGATCATCTGTAGAAATGCCTGGGGCATATTGCAGTAATGAACGTGGGGAGTACTTACACAATTTAGTTACCGTAGTAGAAAATTAAGTTTAACAAAATTACACTATTGTACACAGGATGGCATATCTATGATAAAGATTGATAAACTAAACAACTGCATAACTTTCGTCGTACCAACCGGCCTTCCTTTGGCATTTGACCTACTTTCCTGCCTGACGCGCACTGACCTTATCGACGCGTGACGTCATGACCGGGTCAAAGGTGCCCTGAAATCGATACCCTACCGTCCAGTTGTTTGCACTTTTCAGTTATAATTCAAACAAAATTAAAGCCTAATGCCTGACGTCATTTAGCAAAGTTTTTCCAACCAAATTTACCCATTTACAGCGCCCTCTGGCGTTGCTCAACAGTACTACAGAAGTGGAATTGACCATTACGAACGTCCGAAGGAGAATAAAATTGCTTTGTCGATCTGAAGTAAAATCTCCCTATTGGTTATATAAATATTACAACTTTGTCCTATTAGCATGATGAATAGCTGAGTGCTATATCAAAGGCAGTGAGGTCGAGTTCAACAGTCATACCTGCCCAAGGGACCACCTCTTCAAGCCGACCACCTGGTCATTACGACCGTATTTTAACTCGTATTTGACAGCATCAATACAACCCTGTCAGTATACTACTTATATTGTGCTAATATATGACAGGGTTTCATCTGCAGCAAGGGAATCTTTATTTCAGCATTTTACACTAAGCCAGAAGCAGCTTACACACAAAACTGCCCATACCACCAAATAAAAGTCTTTCTTTTTTTGTGAAAGGCAACTACCAATTCCTACATGTCTCTGAACTCACCATATGCCCAGTGTAGCATCATATGATGTTCAATATCTTTTCTCATATTTCTATATCTAATTATATAAACTACATAAACTAGATTCCAACATCTATGTACTTGACAAGTCAGTAACACTGTATGATTATCTATTGGACTTCATGTATATCTAGTCTGGGAGAAACAGTTAATAAGTTTGAAGTGATTAACTGGTGCAAATACAGAAGTAGAGAAGTCAAAGCACACAGAGGAGTCTATCACTTCTGAATAAGATTCTTTCTCCAAAACTTAGTTTCAGGTTTGGGTTTTGCCAACATATTTTCATAGCCCATGAGATGGTTATAGTACTTGGGAACCTCAAACCACAGCTTGTTGACATACATGGGTTCCTTGTCCAGGTAAAATGAGGTGAACTTCCCCTTCAGGGTTTTCCTGATCCTTTCATCGACAGGTGTGATCTGTTCAGGTGTGAACTGAAACCTTCTGTCTCCAATCCCCTTGTTGAACTTGATGGCGGTGTACAAGTTCTGGTCCTGCCTGTAGTACAGCCTCAGAACAAACCGGGAGGTCAGCTTGTCTACTGACCAGGGGATGGCTAAGATGATTGCTATCGTGCCAGCCATAGCCACTGTGAACATTGCATTACTGAGCTCAGCATACTGGTGAACTCCATTGGTGAACAGTGACACCATAGTGATCACACTCATGCCGTAGAGGCCGATCTTGCCTGCCATGAGTACTGGCACAACTTTGGACTCAAACACAATCTTGCCAAAGGTCTTTTCTTCCTCCTCAATCTTTTGTCTAATCTTTGCGAGTTTTCTTAAGAAGGTTTCTTTCTCCTTGCCACGTGGCCCATGGCCCGTCTGTGCAGACAGCCCCCTGGATGGGCTATGGATAGTACTACTACTAGTGGTCACATGTAAAGTAGACACACGTAGCACACAGCCATGGGAAAATGCGGCACCATAGAAGTATCTTTTAGGCAAGAAGTATGCTTGTCTGATGGTAGAAACTAATAACCGCATGGTGAACGCTGAGACCAAGCTTGAGATGGGATGGTCCACAACAAGGCATCCGGATACTAGCTTTGTACGCTGTGAAAATAAAGACATTTATTGAAGGTTATTACCAAGATAGCTTTGATGACGTTTTGATGAAGCTCACGAAAACTTTGCCCAACATCTATTGCATTAAATTATGCTCTCAACGAAACAGCCTACTGGGTGATAAAAGTGATCACACCTATTATTATATTACATCGAATCACTGCATTCTACAAGTTGATTTGCAGTCAAACACGACCTTTTTGAAGGGCTAACAAATCATAAGATACCTTGTTTTGCCACATTTGATGCTATCATTGTACGCAAATGCAAGTTAGTAGAACTATTTATCTGGAGATGTTCCGGACAGCAGGGTGAAACGTAGGTCAGAGGGGGAGGGGTGCATCCTAAAAAGTACCGCCATTTGGTAAGATACTCTCTCACAGAACTTTTCGTATAAAAAGCAGATTCATAGTGATGGGAACGTACCTTTCCTGTGTTTCTATACCTTCTACTTGTCCTGTATGTCACCCTGGAGACGTAAATACGTGTTCTTCACCATTTCATCCGCACACGGACGGCCATGCTGCTCCTCACCTTTGACCCGAATCAGCTGTTCAGGAGGAGTATACCATATTACGGAAAGGGGGATTTTATAAACATATTATGTAGTAAAATATCGTAATAAATCCTATATGAACTGCCTATAAATTTGTTAAACTATTTAGAAGAATTGAAGTCAACGTTTGATAAAGATTCATACTTGATAATAAGTTAAAACCCTATTATGAGAAGTGATATACCAACCCTTCGTAAATAGTCGCATCGTCCTCAGTGATCATGGCGTCGAAGAAAGGCTCGGATAAGTACTCGGTGCTCCTTCCGACCTACAACGAGCGGGATAACCTGCCCCTCATCGTGTGGCTGCTCGTCAGGGCGTTCCAGGAAAGGTAGGGCCTTTGTGTGTCTTTAGATTTGCGAAATTCGCCGTCTTCTTAGCGGGTGGGGAGGCCGGACTGAGCATCGCGACCGCACGAATTTTGCTGATGTGGCATCTTGTACCGTTAGAAAATTGCATCACTCTCTCTGTACTACATGTATATCTTCTGTATAAAATGAATAGTATTTCCAGTTACAACTATTCTGATTATCTTAAATCAGCAATGTCGCTAAGCTTTGATATCCAGATTTTTGTTCTAATCTTAAATAAATTAAAGTCAATGTAAAGTTAATGACCCGTACTTATTTTTCTTGCAACCATGAACTTCTGTTCTTCTATTTCACTTTTTTTTTCACTTCATATTCTGTAAGGTGTTGTAAGTGAGGATAACATCACTCACATCTAACTCATCAATTCTCCATTCTTCCTCCAGTTTTGGTCCATCATCTATCTATTTAATCTTATGACGGGTGGGTGGCCCCTACAACATGTATCTATCTATGTCTATATATCTACAGAGTAATGGCCAAAAAATTCCATCATGTTTCTCTTGTTGTTTTCCAGTGGCCATGACTTTGAGATTATAGTGATAGACGACGGCAGCCCAGATGGTACTCTGGAGGTGGCTCAGCAGCTGGAAAAGATCTATGGCAAGGACAAGATTGTAAGTACAGTTTACCCTGAAAATGAAATATATTGTACACCCATATGTAGTCCCATATCTCAAAGTAGGCAGGAACTCATGGGCCAAAACAATCTCCATTTGCCACATAGTGTTTGCACAACTGTGTGGTCCATGGGCAATACAAGTAGAGTTGGGCATTGCCCTACACACCAAATGGTGTAGGGCCTTTTTTTACTAGGGGATGGACTTTATTCGCAACCTACTTAAGAAATCAGAGTTGCAAAGTTGTTTAATACTAATCTCTTTAAACAATCAGCAGTATGGTTGACAAGATTACTATTCCTAACCAAAGACAAGCTTAGCACTACTGTTTTCACTGATCCCATATTGTAAATATAGTGTCGTATTGCAATACTGTCCAAACAATTATATGCCATACATAAATTAAATACATGAAATTATTTTTTCAGGTGCTAAGACCAAGAGCGAAGAAGCTAGGACTAGGTAAGTACAACATACTCAGGTAAAAGAATCAAGGCATATTTTCCAACTGATGTAGAGCTATGAAGTCTGAAAAGGCTTTGCCTGTATATATCATGAAAAGTTTGTGGTATTTGTATTTGTTACTATATGGATGGATGGGCTACTTTGGCAATATGGTATTATATTATAGAAAGCATAAGTTTGAGTCAGAAAAAGGGTGAAACTATTTTTTTTTACTTTTGTCCTTTACCTGCAGGGACTGCCTACATCCATGGCATGAAGCATGCTACAGGCAACTACATCATCATCATGGATGCCGATCTCTCTCACCATGTAAGTTTTTTTTACAAATCACAGTCAGGAAGATGTTTCAAATGAAAGCTTTAACTGGAAATACAAAATAATATATATGGCAAATGAAATGGGGCAACAGAATACAAATAACTTCCTGGTAGTCTCAGGAACATCTTATCAGTAACTAATAAAATACTATCCTGTTCTTACCTCAGAATTGGTTCACTGGTGAAAGCAATGGTGCAGAAGCAGGACATACCATCATGTTAAATCGTGTCTTGAATATGAATAACTCATGATACTGATAGTGATGTTTGTATTCCCTCTGCAGCCAAAGTTCATTCCAGAATTCATCAGGTGAGTTTCTGAAATTTACTAAACAAAACACTGAGCAATTCATCCATAAGATGAGACATTGAAATAGCTGTCTGTATTATTTCTTATTTCATTTGAGAAATTTGAAACAGTATGAGACAATTCATTAGAAGGAACTTCTGAATATGGAAGAGGGCATTTACTGGTAATAGTAACAGTAATAGTCTCCAATATTTGATTATACTGCTGTGAGGGTCCCTGATGTTGGCGGATAGTAGTTGGCAAGTCTTTACACCATACTTTCAAGTGGCTCTGCCCAGTGGATCTATACTGGTGAGGCTACACACCTTTATTAAGGCTTTATGTCCTTCCTAACACATAATAACCAACATTTCCTTGTTCTGCCATGACTTATACATGTTCATGTATCTTGTCTTCCAGCAAACAACAGGAGAAAAACTATGACGTAGTGTCCGGGACCAGATACAGGGGAAGTGGGGGTGTCTATGGATGGGACCTCAAGAGGAAACTTATCAGGTGTGTGTACAGAATACTGTGGGATGAATCGCACATGGGCATGAAGACCATGGCTATAGAGACATTTGATTTTGATCTTATCCTGCTTAATTAGTCAGTACAGATTATTGGATGTTCTAAAGATATTTGGAAAGGTATGACTGGTACATAAAATCTGAACCTGAATTGGTCAACTTGCATGATAGCTGTTCAGCAGAACACTGAAGATTTTCAGACATGTTGCTGTGTGTAAGTCTGTATGCAAGTGACTTCAATTATGCAATATAATGCTTTAGAACTGAATTTTCTTTATATGCAGCCGAGGCGCCAACTACCTGACTCAGGTCCTGTTGCGGCCAGGAGCATCTGACTTGACTGGTAGTTTCAGGTAAGATTTGAGTGTAAATGTTGCTACATGAAGCAATAAACTGTTCCTTGGACTCGCAGTAATGTTTAGCTGAACCTCTCATATCTGTATGCCAATACATTGCTGTGTTGATGAATTTCAGTCCTCCCAGGTTTTCCCTGTGTATGTTAAATTGGGTGGACAATTTTTAGTTTTTGCAACATTGTACATCCTTTGTACTGTTTTTGTAGAATACATTTGTATATAAAAACATAATGTATAAATTTCCAGAATTCAATATTAGAAGAGTTGTGAAAAACAACCTATTTCACGCATCCCTTCTGCAGTGTCCCCCCTGCATGGTCTGTACTGTACTTATGTACGTGAAGACACAGAGAAACCAGAGTGGGACATATACTTTGTACGTGTACACTGTCAATGCAGGTCAAACAAAACCAGACCAGACAAATTTGACTATGTTGGGTTACAAGGGAAGCATACCATTTATCAGCATTTTCACTTCCCCCTCTGGTTTGTTTGTTTGTTTGTCTGGTAGGCTCTATAAGAAAGCCGTGCTGGAGAAGTTGGTGGAGAGCTGCGTGTCCAAGGGCTATGTCTTCCAGATGGAGATGATCGTGCGGGCCAGACAGCTGGGCTTTACTATAGGAGAGGTGGGTCACCACTTAGGCTTAGATCACACTTCCAAACCGGGGCCCGGCCGGGATGTTTTAAGAAACGAAAAATTTAAATGTATACCTAGAAATATACACAAATTATGCCCCTGAATCTTATGTTGACATTTTGTGTATTTTGGTGTCTTCTATATCATTATTTTCCCTCCCGAAAACTCCACGGCTGGGCCCTGGTTTGGAAATGTGACCTAGGCCTTAGTGCCCTAGTACTGGGGCTTACATTTGTTACCTGTAATTTGATACCTCAGCATTGGTGCCACCTCAATTCACATCCTTTGCCAATTCAATACTAAAGCTTCCCTATTGATCATCATTTATTCATTCAAGCCCCTAAAGGTGCACTCTCACCGGACGTGGGGCATACTTGCAGCATTGCTGTGTTCGTTCACTGCGTCACTGTTTTGTTATTTTCTCTGATTTTTTATAATTCAGATATTGCGTAATATGTAAAAGTATGACATAGAAGACGACAAAATACCCAGCAAGTAAGAAAATTTGTTGAGTATCTTCCGAACCCAGCAATGCCGCAAGTGCGCCTCTTTAGTCTGGTCTCCTTCCCCTGACAAGAGCCAGTCACTCCAAATTAATCCCCTACCTTCATACCTGAAGTCAAAGCACACAGATCACTCCTCACAGCATAAAGCTGAATCACGCAGTCAACATAACACAAAAGTTTGGAACCTTGATTTTGATTAGTCATATCTCCATTGTTGCTTAATCATTCATTTGAAAGCTTATATTTATCATCCATTATGATGGCACCCCATTTCCTGTGATCTTACATTTGATGGGTTGTGCACCAGGGCTGATAATGTGAACTATTCATTCCTGAAAAGAGTCAAAAGTGCCAAAATTTCCTACAATCATATGTCTATTTTTTGTAATTTTTTGATGATGGGTAATGTTTCACTAGGAAGCTTGTCTATTGTTCTTTGAAATGATGATCATTGATAACACTATGCTGCCAAGAAACTTTGTGCCATTTTGGTTTTGTGACCCACCAGATATTCAGCCCTGGTGCTTGGTTTGGGGCTTTGGTGGGTTGACAGGTTAGCTAATGAGAGATAACTTGGACAGCCATGATTACTGTGAAATTAACATCACAGTCAGTACTACTATTACTAATACCAAACTACAGCAGCATCGAAACTTAGATAATTATGGCAGCACTGTACACCATGTTAGGGAGGGTAATTAAATAATCGATGTTAAACATTGAAAAGTCTAGGTTTTATCGTAATATATGTCAAAGTATTGTTGGTCTGTGCATCAAGTAAACTGGCAATGGAAAGGGGGGATAATGTAACTAAAAAATTGACAGCTGGCTAAACTTGGATAATTGTACAAAATGCAGCCTCACCAAGATAGGTCAATATGGTATTGGCCTGTATTGATATTTTTCTTCTCTTAAAACAGCACACAGATGCTTGTAATCATTCACTCAGGCAGTTACATGTCAGGCCATTAAACATACATCTGAAGAATGTGTTCCCGCCATGTTAATCAATATAACACAACATGGCTGCAACCATTATTGACACGTTCTCGGCACACAAGTCAACGACCGCTCTACTTTTGGGCAGCTGGTTCGCAGCAAGCACACCTGTGGCTCCAGAGAAAATTGATTGCAAGGCTAGGTGGGGTATAATTGCGGGGGAACTGCACTGAGGGGTATCGGTGTTACTGTGGATGTTACATAGAAATGACAGATGTAACAATTATATTTCTCCAGTACGTCCTGTGAAGAATTTGTCAGCTGAGGTCCATTATTAGGAAATGACACCATAAAGGAATGACTTGTAGGGCTGGGTATCGGTACAGCGTACCGCCGTACCGGTGCAAAACCGTTTTTTCTTATTGGACCGGTCCAGAAAAACCGGAACTGAAAAAATTAGGTGGACCGGTTGTTGTACCGATTAGAAAATTATCAGATTATTTTATCAGGCATTCACACGTTTTGGCGCTTGCAGGTGGAAGAAAATAACAAGAGTGAAATAGAGTAGAGTTTATATTAATTTCTACCAAGTTTTACAGCCAATCGTACAGGTGCAGTTAGCGTTGTATGATTTTAAAATGTCAGTGTAAGTCTAATACTCCACCAAACAGATTTCTTTGTATTGAAATGGACCATTGGTATGAGTCATACTGCATCAGGTCCAGGTTCAGGACCTGATCTTTTGGACCTGAACCGGACCTGAATTTTCTGTACCGGTACCCACCCCTAATGACTTGGCATTTACAGGAAATGGTTTGTCTTGCAGGTCCCCATCACGTTTGTTGACAGGGTGTATGGAGAGTCCAAACTGGGCGGGAACGAGGTCATCTCTTTTGCTAAAGGTCTTCTGTACCTGTTTGCCACTACGTAAGGCTGTAGAGTAATTTCACTTTTGGATATTACGTAAAAACAGCCTTCTTGTTTTTAGCATTGTTGTAGACATTTTATCATAGCTGATGGAGGATTCTGTAATTGAAGTCACATTGCTGTGCTTCACACATTTGTGCCTTGGTCCATTGATTGACAATGCCTTTATACTAAGGACCATCTGACCTTCAAGTCTTAAGTCATGAACGATTACATGTACAAGTAAGACCATTCTTGGTATGCATAAGGCATGCACATCTGAGACAAAATTAAAGACTCAACCTGTGCATAAAAGCTCCATCTTGTGGAGAGTATGAAGTTTGCATAGTCAAGCTGATTTTGTTTTACTTTGCCAAGGTCATGATTCTGTACAATTTGTCTAGCACATTCGTATTGATTATTGTGCAATGCTACAGATGGTAAAGTTTGAAATTCTGTATGGTGCTATCAAGAAATGCAGGCATAATAATGTCAAGATGGGATAAGTAGCAAATTGTGGTCTTAATTTTTATGTACTTCGAACTATAAGTGAACATTCCTCCTTATCTCCAAAATGTATGACTTTGTTGCTGCAAAGATTCTAAGATATATTTGTCCAATGATGAAATGTGGCTAATTACTCGATTACCGTTAAGTACTTTTTGTTAAATAAGTTCTAAGATTTTTTATCATCACCTGTAATACCTACGTTTCTCAGATATAAACATTAACGTGTTACTGTATTGGACTTAATTCAACAAATTGCTGCAGTACAATTTGCAAATTCTTTGTTAGCAACAATGTAACAAAGCATTTGTTTTTATTTTCTTGATCGTTAAGGCAGGTGAATTTCATTGAATAATGCAAAACCTACTTTGAATGCCTGTCTTGTCCTTATTGTGTGAATCCATTACGATGTACATATTCAGCATTTAGCTCTTGGTGTCTTTGCTTTTCTTTGATGTATACAAAACTGTGTGGCAGGGTTGTGTTGGCTGATGGCAGCTTGCGTTTTGGGAGGTGCATGTATCCCTCAGGACTGTACAGTTTGATGTCTGACTTTGTATCAGAAAAGCTTTTTTACACCCCAAACTACACAGCACATACACAGCATTTGTGACAAAGGTCATACAGTGGAATTCTAAATCCCAGAGGTGCAACAGTATAGCCTTAAGAGACTGGAATGCCAAGGCTTAAAAAAAAACTCATTTACACTGATGTGGTTTTGAAGTCAAGTTCAGCAGGTTGTCATACTTCACATGACAATTTACTGGCACTTCACACAACGTATAGCAGATGGTGTGACATTACCACACTAGTTATACTCGATGGGATGTACCCTGATGCCGCCCTGCAGAGATTTCTCTCGATAGGATTACGGTAGAGATTGCCAAGTCAGAGGATGAAGTGAGAAGGTTGTATTTCAGGATTGCCATCTCTGACACTGATGATGACACCAGGGAAAGATTGTCTTCAGACTGATATACTGTATCCCTCCAGGGAAACATTACAGGCAGAAATAGTGCCATAAGGAGGGATTTAGTTCAAAACTTCGACCTCAATGCCTTCTTCACTTAGCTAATATGGCACTATTTTGGCAGCCAGTGGCTTGTGGTCCTCGGAGAAAAATACCTTTCAGCTGTAAACTTATTTGAATCCTCTCGGGCAATTTCAGAATCTCATATTTGTAACAGATTTCATGGATCGTATGCCAGTGCCATGGGCGTGTGTCATTGCAATAAATGCAGTAAGTTCCCGATGCGCCCAAAATCTAGGTCATTTGTGGCAGTGCCTCCCTAATGGCATGCCATTTTTCTCTGCAATAAGGCTCAAAGATGTCCCTGCTGAAAATTGTTTATTGTCCAAAAGACTTGGCATAGTCATTAGAAATAGCTTTATTGGAGGGATAATGGTAGCGGGATTACATTTTGATGGGGATGCTGTGATTGCATGGGCTTCATGGAGAATGGCTTTCAGGCTTGGGGTGGAAAGGCCTATTTCATCACATGTGGATATGAAGTGGTGGGTATATCCGAGTGCTTACTATTATAGTAGGCTAGCGGACACGGGATTGAGAGTTCAGGGGTTTGATTCCTCAGATATATGTACTGTGACAGTCCTTAATGGGAAAGATACTTTACATGACCTTGAAGATTCACCCAGAGGTTTGGGACCTAACTTTCAAGTTGGTTAGAGAGGTAAAAAGGGGCATGTGGTAAAAAGAGACTGATGGGCTTTGCCTATGATACAATACCTTGCCCAAGACAAACCACTATTGTCTCAAAAATGCTATGGGAAGTCACATTTACCTTCAAGTTTGTACATATCAAGCATTTATACAAAGACTGAACATTGCATATTATAACTGAATGTAAAGTAGCAAAGTCATCAAGATTCTATAATATATAGATCGTTAACTACAAGGCCATTTGTGGCTACTTAAAACAATGATGCATTTTATACATATGATATAGCCCAGTTATGACAGTGATCTGAAATGAACATTTGCCCTCTCTTGCAAGTGTTTATCTTTGTCAGTCCCATCCCCAGAGGTACTTCAGGTATTGGGTATTGGGTTCAATCTAGACTTTTACCAGTATCTCTTTGGGACGTGTCCACAACTATTAATAAAGACAACTTTGGCACAAGAAAGAGACAAGAAATGCCAACACTTTATCAAACCTATACAACACCTGTTACATGATATGCCATAATTTTGGGGCTGGTAAAGAAAATTCTTGAATGCAGGACAAAACTCTGCTGAGATAACCCCAAGTTATATTGTATCATCAATCACTGAAGAGCTTGAGAATCTTAATAGTCAAATAGATCTTACTTAAAACAGTATTCAATGTTTGAGAACCATACATACCAAATAGCGGCACCAAGACTGCACTGGCTGCCTTATAGATCGCCTCACCATGTGCAATCAAATGCTAACAGTTTAATAATTGATGTCCAAGAAAAGTAAATTCAAAAACTAGTTAGAGTACATAGAGTGCAAAATTGACTCTTTCAATCATTCATTAGATAGCTACAGTAACTCTCTTTAAGAGTTAATGGTCTTCTGTAAACTTTAAAACACATTTAATGCAACATGAAAGTTTTATACCTTAACAAAATTGCAATCAAAGCAAAGCATAACCTTAAAGCCAGCTGCAACGACGCTTGTATATTGCGATGCCAAACAGCAATTACTCAAGTAACTGGATATGATTTTGGAAGTTGCTTGAGTAATTGCTATTTGGCATATCTTATTACCTGGATTATAACCTTCATTGATGTATGTTGCAATGTTTTGGACAACTAATGTTAGAAGAATGAACAAACCAACAAACTTGGTGAACTAACCGTTTTACATCCAACAACTTTCTGTAGAATGCTGGCCACTTGTGTATATCTATCAAATGGTAAAGGCACATCTCCAACTGTTACAAGCTGTCTGCAACCCTGCTGGTGGTGAGAGAGCAGGCTGAAGGGTGCTTCTCCACAAGCTCAAGAATGCTGAGGGCATACCATCTGGCTGGACACAGACTTCTCTGGATGGAGAAAAGAAATTTTGATTGTCATTTGTCAATTTTGATTTTTCCACAGGGCTGTCTCCAGCTCAAGATTTCTGTATGTAAAAAATAAAGTAGGATAATGGAGCCAGTTGAATGCAGACCAATCTTTGGGGTCTTGAATATGCAGTCTTTTTAATAAAGGTTTTCTTACATTCGCCAATAATATATTTAATGAGGAATATGAGTTAGCACAATAAGTATTTTGATAGATGCCAAGTTTTGTTTCCCTCAATAAATGGAAAGCTTTCAATGAACAACTGTATAAACAGTACCCTGACGCTGTTGGAGCTGCTAAGTCTAAGTAAGATGCCTTCAGAGCTTTGAGATACAACTACATAATAAGGAGCAATACATGAAACAACTTGGGACAAATTTGACATAAAAGGAAATATAATTCTTTAAATCCTCTCCCTTGTATATGTGGTCATAATGTTTAATGCCACTTCAACACCTAACTCAGACAAATAGCCATTCAGTACAAAGGCTAGTCATTAGGATAGCCTTCAGGTTACAAGCAAACGGATACCCAATCTATCTTAATGTGGAGTCAGTTGTTAGTTTAGGCGCTTTAGGACAAAAAGAAGTCACACATGCCAGAGGTAATACTATCCATGTACATTCAAGAATATTGACAATGCTCTAAGTTAGTAAAGAATGAAATTTGCATAACCTACAAAGTCATTTAATCAATACATGTGCCTCCAACCGAAAACGTCAGACTTGAATGTGCTCAATGGCAAAGGAATTAGGGATGTGGAATTATGTTTGTGAAACTCCCGGTCACACAAAGGTTGTTATATTGAAAAGTCTGACAGAACATTTTGAATGCAAATTCCTTGGAGGAAAATGACAATGTGATCTGTCACTACATGCATTCCTGTCGGGTCAGAAGTCTCATGTGCTTGCCGATTCCCCACAGACATCAATTTAGTTTTCATCTGACTGTGCTGCTCTCAGAAGGGACCGGGTTGTCACTGATGGATTAGGTTCATACTACCTGAGTGTCCTTACCTTGATCCATGGAGTAAGGTGCATACAGGTGTGGGACTTGAAGGGTGCCAGCTGAGACAAGCAGTCCACGAAGGTGGAAGGTGATAAATGGGCATTCTGTGGCAATTGTTGGAAAAGATTACAATTATACGGTTTGGTGTTGCGCACATGTCTTGTCTGACAATACATGATTGTCTATTGGCAGTCATATCATACATAGCCTTGCATGTATTCACCACAGCACAACACATTTTATGTTTGAAAACAAAATAATGAAAACTGAGGATTACAATTTTAAAGGCTTTCTAGCAGCTACAGCTTCATCATCAACAACATAATCCTTGCCAAATTCCTGTTTTATCAATATGCTTAGAACCTGCTAGACAATCATCCACCAGTGATCTCTTACCTTACTTGTAACTTCAAGTTGACACTGGTAATTGAACATAAATAATACACTTTACAATTGTCCCTGCGTGTACTTAGATGTCCTCAATCCCTTTCTCATTAATTGCACACTCACCCAGAGTCTGTGCACAAGTCTGGCTACCTCTGCTGTAAGCTCTGGCACATCTCCCAGCTTCTTCGAATCCTCGATGACTCCAAGGAGAAACCTGGAGCATGCACAGTGCACTTTGTTTTCATTAGCCTTAAGGCCATGACTTCAGTTGATTACATTGTAATGAAGTTTCATTGCTCTGTTAAGTAGCAGGTAAGCATTTTAACTTCCCAGAGGGATGAATTTGGCATTATGCCAATATAACCAAGAGCAATTCATGGCTAAATGAATCAGAAGTAAATAGTACGTTTGAACAGAACGTCTTGATAGCTACTTTCCTGGTTGAGATATGGTACTTTAAAGATCTTCTTCACTCAATAGCTTCAAACTCCTGAGGATACTGGATAAGCATCAAATTCATACAGCAATGTATACGTACCTGTCAGTGAATAATAGTATGCATACACACTTGGGACTACAGTGCAGTGCATAGATGAAAACATCCTGGACTAAAGTTGAATGGTAATTTTCAACACAAGAAATTAGGACTTACTCAAATTTTCTCTATCCAAGGAATGAGCAATCAACTGCTTCTGTGATGTAACATGTGAGCAATGGATTTAAGGTTGCAGAAAGTCATCCCCGTTTCTGTTGAGGGATGGTTGTGAACCATGTGAAGTAGTCTGAGTCCAAAATTCTTACTTTAAATTCTTACTTTAGCAATGGATTGCTCATTTCATTCTGGACAGTCAAAAATTTGGGTAAGTCCAATTTTTGTGCTGGAAATTACAGTACAATCTTGATCCAGAATAACTTCTACCAACACAGATGAACTTCCAAGTTAAGTTGTAAACACAATTCTAGAATAATTTTTTAACAACTCAACACTACACATACCTGTGACACATCCTGGCATACACCACATCCTTAGCAGATAGGGGGAGCAGGATATACTTCTGATGGGTGTTCCCCTCATCAACAGGTGTTGAAGCCAGAGGCAACTTAGTTGATTGCCTTTCTGCTGGACTTCCAGCCACTCCAACTGATATGTCCCCAGAAGTCAGAGCTTGAGCTTTTGATGATTCAGCATGTCTGACTTCCAATGTAGGTTTAATATTTGGGTCAGCATTTTCTTTCATCGAATCCAGGTCTGAAATGCCCAAGACTGTTTTCTCGTTGTAACTATCTGTGAGTGAACTATGTGCAGTGATGTCTGGTTGCTGTGGAACACTATGTAACCAAGACACCTGGCTACAAAGCTTGGTAAGATTCCTCAGATGGATGCTCCCCTTTGGTGTGGATTCAATGCTTGCATCTGGGCTCTTTGCAGTCTTTGGGACTTTTTTACTAACCAATCCCAAACCGATGACCAAATGTTTTTCATTTGGACATGCCATTGCTGAATTTGTTTCAGCTACAGCACAAGGCCTTGACTGGCTATATGCAGTAATGTTATTGCCTGAGTGTGCAACTGTTTGTCTGACAGTGTGCATTCCATGGCCAGTTCCTTCAACATCTAACTGCTCCTCTTTAGGTAGGTTGGTCAATTTTCCTGTGATGACTGGGTATGCCTCTCCTTCAGTAGGTTTATCCCTCTCAAAGTGGATTCTCTGTGTTGTGTCTACACACAGTTGCCGGGTGTGGTTCAAGAGTGACATTACTGCTACATCATTTCCTATGGGATGATCCTGTGTGCCTACGTACAACCTGCTTGTTGCGAGTGGTTTGTATGGGGAACCCTTCTCCTTATGCTGCCCGTGAACATGTGGATGTTTGATGACAGCGATGTACCCAAAGTCCTCAGCTTTTTCACACCGAACTTCACCTTGACTGGAGTTTGAAGTTGATTCATAGCAATGACTCTCAGCTATTGGGTCTGCCATTGTAACCTGTTTCTGTTTGGACTTGGGCGGTTTCATTGCTCCCTTCAAGCTGGATGGTTTGTTTGGGGCTGATTTGTTGACCTTGCTTGGAGGATGTGAGTACGAGTGATCACTTTTGATTGCAACTTTGCTGTCATTTTTTGCTGGATGAGAAAGAGATGAACAGTTGCTGTGATTTATGATATTATCTGTGGAAAATTGTCTCCTGGCTAATGGAATGTCTGTCTTTGTCATCTCCAACACTGTTTTGGACATCTGGACCAGCCTTTGTGAAGCTGATGGCAGGCAGCATTCCCTGGATTCCATCAAGGTTTTGGAGTTTCCATTATGATTGGTGATGTCATTCTTATCAGAGCTCTCTCTTTGAACGCAGTTAGGCTTCTGACCATTGTTAGGCTTGGATAGTATCAACTCTATCTGTAGCCTGCCATCTGTGCCCACCTGGCAAACTGAGGCTCTGCCCTGGTAAAACGTCAATTTCTGCTGATTGCTGCCATTATCTTTACCTGTTGCAGACAAAGGAGACCCTTGTAGGATGGTAGTCTTACCTGCACCAGTCTTAGCCATCTTAATGAAGACTGAATGTCTAGGACTGTTTCTGCTGCTTGGCACATCATTGTTCCCAACGGGACCTTGCGTGTAACGCACATCCGTCCCGTCCTGCTGGTTTGGCACCATTTCAGATTCTATACTGACTGACTGGGACAGATTTTCAGAACATTCTCTGCTGCTAGGGACTGTATTGCTTGTAGTGGAAAAACACTCTGGACAGCTACACAGCTTTCTCTTCTTCTTGGCCCTCTTTTGTTTTTTTGCCCCAACAACTGCCTCTACCTCTTTACCAAAGGCTTTCTTTTGGACCTTACTTGGTTGATGTAGCCTAGAGACTATGGAAGAAACTCCAAAGTGATTTGCCTCACAGCGGAGTAACTCATGCTCAGCAAAGTCTGGAGGCAACATGAGTTTTCCTGTCCTGAAGTAGTTTAAGATGTGACGAAACATCTCCCCGTCACCTCTGAGATGAAGCACACTATCCACACACTCAGGGATCCTAGACTGCCTGGCAGCTTCCGTTAGCATGTGTTTGCTTGCTGCATAACTCTGGTTTCCTACATAAACAGTCACTACTTCAGGTCCAAAGGAAGAACGGATAGTAGTGTCACCATTGTGTTCTACCACCCCATCTGTAGCAAGTGGAGTACATTGGCTTTTTTGGCTCTGTTTGACTGGATGAACAAAGAGAGACAACCTTTGAAAGTCTTCCACAGCAGAAACAAGTGCAGGGATATTGGAGACCTTCACTGCCTCACACATGTCACGGAAGTCAGACATCTCTTCAAGTAGCAGGAGCCTACTTACACCCAAGCACTGACTCGCCTGCATGAACACGTTTCCAGATCCATGGACGACAAGGCCCTTGCCATCCTTTGTGGGTGAAATTTCTAACCTCCCAAGATCTTGTGTGGAGTAGAATCTCTCCAATATTTCTATAGCCATAATGAAGATGGGAGGACAAATGTCCTGACCAATTTCATCAAGTTTGGACCCAGGTTTCTTTATATTTCTTTGAGTATTGCCATACTTTGCTTTGTCAGTGACTCCATATCTTCCTATCTCATCTATGGCTCTGTTGGCTTCTGAATGGTCTTGTGGAATCAGACCAACTCCATGGTGACAGGAGTTCAATATGTGCCTGAATTGATCATTGTTGCAATGGATAAAAGCATAGCCATTCTCTGTAAGCCAAACTAGAATCGAATTCTGCTTGAGTAGTGGATACTTTTGCAATGTAGCAATGTCTGTGAGGAATGGTCTGTCTGAATTCATCTCAGGGCACATTTCCAATCTCCTCCTGTACTTATCTTGTCCTATCCTAAGTCTTCTATCATTCAGTTTTTCTCCTGAGGAATTATTCCTTCTTGCCTTCTCTAGCTTTTCAACAAGGGACATGATGCCGTATGTTTCCCTGGCCTCGTGTATGAGCAGCTCGTGTTCATTGAACTGTGGGGGCAGCACTAACTCCCCAGTTGTTAAATAGTTCAACACGTGCTGAAACATTCTTCCGTCCCCCTCAACAAACAACACGTTAGTATCGGAACCATACCGGAATACGGCTTGGTGCAGCTTCGACTCTCTGTAACGTCCCACCACGCACTTGGGAACACTATACCACTGTCCTCCTACGTTTAGATGGATGTGATTGTGTCCGTCCAGCTCGGTTTGACCAACGGCTTCCATTTTCCTTCTCTTTCTCTCTATGGGGGCTTAGCTTGGTGGGCTTTTGTGAGCTGAAAATCAAAATGAAACCCACCTGTTAAGTCTGTAGTATACGAAACTAAATGTACGGTCAAGTTTATGCCCCCCTCCCCACTCCATAATCCCCACGAGCAGCTAGCCATTTAGGCATGTCACACAATTTAAGGAACAAACAAATGTCCTATAAAATTGATGATTCCCGATACAGGCTTATATTACATTCAATTTTACAAGCCAAGAGTTTATAAATAGAGTCTCTGAACTCTTCTGACCACCGCTTGATCAACAACAACTGTAGTCGGGAAGACCAAACTTACAGCACTCTTCATTCCAGGTTAAATTAATATCTTACCGCCCGCACTGAATCGAAAGTATAAACGTCTTTAATCTACCCTAGGATAACTTACCCCAATAATCTGACAGATGAAATTAGTCTTCTTGATCCAGGAAGGGACTAGATACGACAATTTCAGCAGTTAACATCAGACATCTTGTCGACCGCTGAAGTTCGCAGACGACAGTTCCGTGATCACGTGACATGTCCCACAACCTTGTTCTCGTTCCCAGAACATTGTTCCAGGTAGGCTGTATCGGCAAGTCCCTGATCATCATGTATCATATATGTCTAGAACGTTTGCTATTAACCCTCTCACTCCCAGTGACATTCTATGCACCAGACCGAGTTAGACAGGTGTGTACACCTGTTATTTGCTTTTCAAAGTTCACGAAGGTTCAGATGACGAAACAAATAGCATTGACGTTAGCTTTTCCAGCAGACAATATATTACAGACGTTTTTACTAATGCCTACACATGTGGCGTCCATTGTCAGCTTGTCAGCTATAAGCAAAGCGGGAGAACTGACGATCAGTGACAGATGTTCTAATGATACACATAACGTTTCACACAGTCTTACTCTACCGAGTTGTAGCATCAACAAAGTTCAGTTTCTACTGCATTCTATTGTTCATCATTACAGTCAAGTCCCTGTTACTTTGCCAAGTCTCTGATTTGATAAAGTTAGTGTAACGTATAGACTGCCTCTTCTCTTTTTTGCCTACAAGACAAAATCAATTGAATCTATATTGATTTTTAGTAAGAGACTCATTGAGTTGTGGGATAACGTTTAGTATATACATACCCACAGACCTCATCTATTCATCAACTTGCCGTTCAGATTTACGATAACGAGAGAATGTTGATTATCGTTTAATGATGACGAGACTACAGTTTGAACCTGAACATATTACGCCTCCCTTTGACTATAATTACTTCCTGTCGGTACTTCTGCCCAATCAGGAAATTGGCGTGTAAAGTGTGTGGCAGTGGTGAAAAGGGCCGTTTCGCTTAATGCGTTAGAACCCTAGCTATCGCGCTCTGCAGCATTAGTTGAATTGAAGTTCTACGGCTACATGGGGTATTGTACTGATGACACAGTGTAGGCTACAACCATAGCCACCAGAGTCTGCGGTGAAAAGGGCCGTTTCACCACGTGTGTGACCACAAAGCGACCAAGTAAAAGGATCTGAAATATCGCCCAACGAGTTTCACATATTGAGAAAAATTTTGTACATTTTTTGGCCTTTTTGTGGATTTTGCTGTTTTTTTACATTACAATTTTATGTCTTGCTCCAAGCATCATATTCCAACTATAAAATCAAGGGTAAAAAAACATATCATTTTTGGTTGCTGTACGATCGCAACGATTGCTGGCTGGTGAAAAGGGATATTACTAAGGAGAGCCATTTGGAGCATTATCAAGTCATTCATTATTCATTTATCTATTTGCAAAAAAAAAATACAAAGTGTAAAGTTGAATGATATGATAACACCGCACAGGACAGAGGAAGAAGCCAACTATTTCTCCTACAAGCCCTTCTCTTAACAAATACTGATTACAAGTTAAGCATCATGAAAGTGTTAACACTGATGAGACAACTAAGTAGGCCTTAAAATCTGTAAAGAAAGTTCGCCTACGGTGATTACATACAAGAGATTCAGACATGATCTGAAAAGCGGATTTGCAGCAACATCCACAGCTTGGCGTAGAGAAAAAGGAGATAAATCACTTCGCTCATAAATAATTCAATCTGCACATTAATCATTCTGTGTTTTGAAGCAGCCTAAATACTCAGATCTTGCGATACGAGACGTAATCGCACATCGATATTACATAATGTTCATTCTGATAAAAATCAACGTAATATGTTAGAGATACAGGAGGGTGACTTGATGAATTGTTAGCTTTTGGGGACGATTGTGGTATAAAGGATTGCCCAGCTGTGACAGTAGCGGAGATTAGGGTACGGTATGAGGCAGAAAATCTCTGAAAGTTTGATACATTGACCGTGAAACTTCCTTAGCCAATGGCGTCTAATTTCTTACAGGTGCACACCATGACAACCGTAATGCCTGCGGGAGTATTCAAACCCAACTCAGCTCAGGCGTTAGTCGAACGGGGACAGTTCCACTCTTCAAGTAGAGGTTATCCTACTTTCCAAGTAGAGGCTGTTTTTTAAACGTTTTTAGTCGTTTTTATCGGGCTTTCTACTTTCTACTTTGACAATACAAGATACAATACAAAATAGAAAGCCCTATAAAAACGGATAAAAAAAGGTAAAAAAAAAAACAGAGAGGAGATAGGCGCCGCCAGGGGACTACAATGCCTATTGATACAGCATGACATGTTGTGCTGCCCCTACGGCTGATTAATAAGCTATAGGATGATGATGATGATGAAAAAAAACAGCCGGAGTCTAACCTCTGCTTGGAGAGTAGGAATATCCCAACACTGGTCTGTGGTAAAGATATCGATGATTTATCTATAGTTGCTGAACAAGGACGTTTCTGTCATTATCATCTATCGTACGGTTGTAGAAACAGATACTATAGATGCCGACAAAGACGCATGGGTGTAATAATGTAACAATATTTCACGCGTCCCCACTCAGGTGAACTCAGGTGAGCAGGACACGCCTGTCGTGTTCAGGCATGTACGACACAGCATGTACATACCCAGTGCCACTTGAGATTGAAACCGCAGAAGTTCGTGGTAAATGTCATAATTAATCAGTTCTAATATTTCGCACATCTTCAAGGAAATGTCCATTTTCCTTTCTATAGCCCTTGAGTCATCATCAACGTCGTGAGGCGGGCCGGCATTGTTCTCTACACTTTTTTATCTGCTGCTGTCCGTTGTACCCCCTCTCATGTGCATCCCATCTCAGCAAGGTCTCGCTCTTGGGTCACACACCTGGGAAAGCACTGCTGCGCACAGGGGGTTAGTCCTCTATGTGTTCAAGCACCATACTCTAGATCTTTCCCATACGTCCTGAACGCTATTAAGACAGAGAAAACACTCAGTGATATTTTCTAAAAAAATCTTGACCTGGCCGGGGTCAAGTTGAACCCGCAAATACAAGGTGCGTGGCGTCATGTAGCATTGTGTTTAGAGTGTCTGGACCAGAACCGAGATATCCCGGGCTCGTATCTGATGTTGTGCCCTCGAGAAAGGCACTTAACGCGACTTTCCTCACTTAGCTCCTGTGGAAAAGACTGCCTAGCTTCATCTCTGTGATAGAACTTTAAATGAAGGTCCCATGTTTGAGGAAAACCATACCTCAAGCACGTTAAAGGACCCACCGCGTTTAAAGAACCCACGTACACTTAGTTATATCAGAGTACGGCGCTAGCAATACAGCGCGGCGGCGTAACTCCCCGGGCCGGCTAATTCGATTTACGTAATTCGATGTTGCTAGGAGCTCAGTAAAGACCCGTAACCGCTGAGCGCTGTTTTATGGCAACCAGGGTGGAACCCACGCACCCTTGGTAGCCAATGATTTTCAACATGGCCTATTCAGCATTGAATTCGCCATTCTAGGTTCCAACAGATTCAAGGCACGCAAGGGAAGACATTGTGTCAACCTGCTCAGCCTGCTGAAAGCAGACCTAAAGCACAGAGGTCGAGCTTTTCCTACAACAGCAAAGAAACTCCAGGGGCTAAGGAAGCTTGCAGGATGCAAAGCACAATGGAAAAGGATGAAGAAAGACTGAATGCAGCTACAGGACTTTGCAGACTATAGATGCAGAATACAGTGATTGATGATGATATTCAGCATAATTATTTCCAACATAAATACTGTGGAATCGAAAAGTCCAAAGGTTTGTTCTCAACGGATCATCTAAGCGATTAAAGGCAATTACGGTGATGGAGACTTTTTATTGATGAAATCGTTGGAACGACGAGAACAAGTAAAGACTTTGACAAATCAAATCTTTAAAATGATCTAAACTTAACTAGATTTTTTATGTAATTCTATGTAGGATTTTAAGAAGAAAGGTAAACCTGCATTCAAATGAGAAGTTTGCTAAACGCTACATGAATATTCAAATACTGGAATTGCCAACACTACTTGCGAGAGCGAAGACGCTTTCCATCATACATAGGTAATGGTGTTTTTTCGGAATGAAAATTAAAAAAGAGAAAACCTACATTCAAATGATAAATATGTTTAAAAGGTACTTGAATATCAAGATACGGCAATTGCCAACAGACGTGTTACGTTGCGAAGGCAAGGACGGCGATACCATCTGTCAAGGTAGCGTCACCAATTAATTGCAGCACTCCTGTTGAATTGACCCGGCTCCTGCAGTATCGCAGGCTGTCCGCCAACAGCCTCTGGTTGGCCATAAATAATTGCGCCCACGGATGCATTGAGCGCCGGTTCAGGAGTCAAATTTCCTCCCGGTTGAGATAATGGCTCCGCCTTTAGCCACCTGACCGCCTGCCTACCCTACTATTTTAGCACCAGGGGGACCCACAACCCCGTATAAACACAGAGGCTCCTTCCGCGTCGTGGTTAAACACCCGGCAGGAGCAGAGCTGCACAGCTGGAGATGCTGCTCGTGCGAGCCGTAGACTGAACCAGGAAGGTGCTGTTCCTACTGTTTCTGAATAGTTGCGGCAATCGCTGATTGAAGTCACTGTTTTCTTTTGTTTTACATTGGTGCAAAATGGCGGGGTGGAAGGTGTTGTTTTGGAAGGGGTTTGTTTTGTTGTTTGTTTGCGAGCTCACGGCAGGTGGGGGTGATGAGGAGGCAGACGACGACAGGAACGACCATGACCACGAGCTCATCAAAGAGCTGCCCAACACCTTCAACTGGACCCACCGGTACGAGTGCCATGGAAAAAAGTGCGGTAAGCCTCCTTAATCTCCAAATCCGTATCGGTAAATAACCAACTACAGGAATCACGTAATCCAGTGCGTGGGTGTTATCTTGATTTAACCCAATCATAGGAGATATAATTGAACATCGAGTTTGACTGTTGTGGTCACTACGGCCGTCTTAGATTTAGTTAGGTTTGATGTCATCAACTATGTCATTTGTTCTGAATGTTACAACGTGTATAGTTGCCTTTTTTATTATGTTCGTTATATACACACGAGTTATTTCTTTATCATCACCACACGCTTTCCTTAAATCACAAGCTTTCTCAATTGTACTTAGACCGTTTGTTTTGAACGACGAAGGTTCAACATGTTATAAACCAAACAGCTAAGCTATGATGAACAGATAGGTTCACATTCAGATGAAAGTTCTGTGACGGTAATCAACATTGTAGAGATTTTATACGCTATTTCCGTCCACAACGCAAAGTGCGTGCCAAATTCAAGCTTCCGATCCTTCTCAAGTTGAAATGACCCGATACTTATGTGACATATTGGATTAAGAACAACAATGTTCTTGTAATGATGATTACAAAGGTATAAAACCAATATGGGGAAATACGTTGCGTATTGAGTAGCTGTGTGGGGCACGGGGCCCCGTGAGCACCAAATCCTCAAGATCTGACTTGCTGGAGGGAAGGCCAGATGTAACCAAGCAATCGTTTACGTACTGTTTTAGTGTTGTGAACCAAAGCGTAAATCAATATTAGAACTGAGGTTCACAGACCACAGGTGTTGCATACCACTGCCTACGACTTGTGTGGGGTGTACGTTTGTGGTTGTGGAATGCTCAAAATGTAGGTAAGGGAGGGAAACGATAAGCTATGGTCGATAAAATAATGATCTTATTATAGGCACAGGCAGTGTGTGTGGCCTCGGGCATGCTGAGATCAAGTAATCACTGAGTATTGGAGGTTGAGGTCGGCACTGGTTTAGAAGACAGGGTGTCGTTGTCAAAGTGTTTTTTGTCCCATTTTAATCGTTTACTGAATATGAGTGAGAACAAGACCATCTGAATGTGATCACTATATAATGACAACTCCTTCGATTTGTTTCTGTTTCAATTGCTTGAACAAATAAAGCTGTAACCTATCGTAGCACGTCGCTTACCCACCCACAGCTTGTAACTTTACACAATTACAATCTATTATATGCATTAGTGGAAACCCGGTCATTCACCCTAGGGGAACCCGCTTGGTTCTATTCATATTTATGACAAAAAAACACGGTTTGTAGTGTCCGAAAATGAAGTCCTGCCAAAGATGTTCATCTACTTTTGCAATAGATGGACAGGCTTCACGCGTAATGACTTATTCTCGCGACCTCAAGCCCATTTGATCGTCGTTCAGTCGTTGGAGACAATGAAATGGCGTTATACGTACGAAGAGCAAGAGATCTATCGTGTGATGAAAGCAAGTGATTGTTCAATATAAGGCCTGCACAAGGCAAAACGACAGTCAAGTTGGAAAGCAGCCATGTCAGTAAACTATTTTTGAAGCTAAAAGCATCGACCTTGTGTAAAACTCAACTCTTCGTGAGACAAAAGGCTTGTGGTGTGCAGATCATTAAGCACAGACAAATCCTCAGCAGCGGTGCGTCTTTTGATAGTTGCGGTGGACTTAAAAAGAGAGCTGAAGTCCCCCGTTGTACCTGGCACAACTCCAGGCAATACAACAGCGTCGCATCCCACAACTGAATGTAATGCATCTGGCTTGACAAGGGAATCAGTGTACTGGATTCTACACAGTCACGCTTGAAATGGAGATGAACGCACATGCATACCAGATCAGTTCATTCAACCCTTTTCTGTGTGTCTTAAAGCTCTCCATAATAAGTTCATGAACAGAAAGGACAGGTGTGTTCTGGACTGATAATCGCAGGACAGCTGCAAGGTAGTCACATTATCTGACCAGTGTAGCAGAATATCCCCAGGTAGAAGGAGAGGGCAATGTCAGCAAACAGTTTTATGTTCAACACATGTCAATATTCTACCTCTAGACAATACACACTCGTACGGAAGTCAAAAGGTCCTAGTCATTGTCTTTTATGACATACAACTTCTTGAAGAGCAATAACTCATACAAATAGCTCAGCAGCAGCAGACCATATTCCCCATATACAAGATCTATCTGCTGTTGTATGCTATAACAGGTAAACTGGAAGAGTATTTCTGGGCCGACAGGGTATGGATCAATGATAGCCTTGTCTGTTGCATTGCATTTGAAGTAAGGCTATGCACAGAGATTCATGCGTCGTGCATTTGTGATCATGAGATGCATTCTGCTTCAGTAATCCGCTGGCATTGCATTGCAGTATTTTAGACAAAACACCAAAGTCAAAAAGTACGGACTCTTTTTTCCAATTGTTCACAGCGTTTTTTAGCGAATTTACGTGTATTAGATGTTAAAGTCTCTCACAGCTCTAAACGTCAAAGGTCACCATACATGGAAGAGGATAATAAGATGGATGCGCCCTGTTTAGGTGTTTGGACAAGGTCTACAGACAGCCTGGAGCCCAATTTAGGGCATCACTAGGTGGCTGAACCCGCACGTCATGGGACGTTCGATGAGCCACATCAAGAATATTTTTTAACATTCTCCAACTCTCCAGCTCAAGAAATGTCCGCTCTACTTAGTACGTAGTTCATGGTTAAGTCCTGTGTCTGTGAAGTAATTTTATGCCAAATTCCTATAGCTAGCTGCACCTTACGACGCTTGAGCACCACGCATATGAGAGCCATTTATAATTGCCGCGGCAGAGCCGTTCTTGCTTGCAATGACTCGCACGGCAGAGACGTTCTCATATATGTCATAGGTGACGACAGATCCCAGGGAAGGAATGCAGCGTTGCAGATAGCATGCCATTCTTCTTGACTTTCAAGTTTCGGTAAACGTGGCATTTCCATGACAGAATAGTGAAAAGAGCTTGCGTGTGGCATTTTGATAATTTAGAAGAGTTATCATCGTTTGAAAAGACAACTACCTTTGATCTTTGGGGACAGAAGCAGGTTTGGTAGCTTCATTACCTATTCGAAAGTTATATCTGAACATTAAAAAGACTACCCTTTTCCGATTTATGAATGTCATCAAGGCAATTCGTCTGTCATGTTTTGCCAATATCTAGAAGCGCCTCATACTTTGTCTTGGTCTTCATGTCTATTCCTATTTGCCACTTGTTTAGTACTAATCAGATATCCGGTGGCAGAATGATTTTCAATAGTTTTAATCTCCCTAGCGACCTTGAATTTGCGCCACCATATTGCGTACGGTGTTGGCAGGACTATGCGTATGGACATGATTAACAGTGTTCCCTCGGACTTTTTCCGTGTCCTATTTGGCAACAACCCAACGTCCACAAATTACATCCAGAAAAACGTTAACTTACTAAAACGGATAAACAAACTTGCGAAGAAAGAACGTTAGCTGCTTGCACGGACAAGCGCAACGGGAGTTGAAGCGAATATTTTCTCAGTCAGTTATCATTCTTCTATGGATTTCAAACAGTACTAATCAGATTTCTGTTGGCAGAATGATTTTCAATATCTTTAATCTTCCCCGTGACCTTGAATTTGCGCCACCATATTGCGTACGGCATTGGCAGGATTATGCGCATGTACATGATTTACAATGTTCACAGTCGTTGTTCCGTGTTCCCATAGGCAACAACCCGTCTTTCACAACGTACATACAGAAACAAACAATAGTAAAACAGTCAAGCTTATTGAAGAACAGACAAACAGGCCTGATTTGAAAGTGAGCACTTTCTTGGTCAATTTTCATTAGATGGATTTCAACACCTAGCTGCATACTTTACATAATTAGATTAAAAGTATACCTGCGTTGGTTGAATCCCTTCTGAAAACAGGAAATTAGAATCATTTGTATCCAAAGGGTGCCGACGAAGGGTATCAAACCTTATATACAAAACAATCTATATCTGAAAGTAAATGTTATACTGAGAATCTTCTCTCTTGTGTTTCTTTCCAACAGCTCGTTGGCTGGACGTGACCTGTGCCGCTCATCTTCTCAGTTTTGGATCTGTCTCAGAAACCACCATGGTAAGATTCCATCTCATGTATTCCATAGTTAACACTAGATAAATATAGGTACAGTTAAACCTGCCAAGGAAGACCAGAGGACCTATAAAATCTGGTCTATAGGCAGGATTAGACAGGATTCTAATGTTCGTGTCAATGGGAAATATTATCATGCACCACCAAAAATGGCCAGGTGGTCTTGATAGAAAGGTGGGTTCGTTGTGCCGGTTTGACTGTATCTATATTTCTGGTCTTTCGGGCAATTTTCAGAAAGAGGTTTGCTGCTTCACAATAATATAGAACTCTTGCACTATACACACTGCCAGGTACATCTCTTTGGCTGAGTATGGTATGTAATCCCATTGCATCCCGTGAAGACTATACGATCAATGAAACGCACCGTGGACGAGGAGAATCATGCCCAATTGCCTGTAAACGCACGGATCAAGTAACGGATTCCCAAACGTTCAGCTGCTGCACTCCCGTTGCGTTTTACGGTCGTGCTGTATCCTGGCTCCAGTACAAAACGTTCCATGATTGTGCCCGTATTAGCTCCATAAAGGTCATTTATGTTGTCTCGTCAAACGGATCAACAAGTCAGTTGTTCGCATTAAAGAAAATCGATACCAATTTTACCGTGACCAGTTTTAAGAGCCGAATGTGGCATGTCTAGTTGCTGTGCTAGTGCTGCAGTTGTCCTCTAAAACACAGTGGTGTCAGAGAAACAGTAATGAATTCTACTTCACGTGTTCCTCATCATAGACTTCTGTGCTCGGCAAATCTCAGAGGAATCTGGTTATCAAATACCATTTGAGGAACCCGTTGTCGTCACATGAGGTTTTCTTACAGAGAAGTGTGTTGAATACAAAATACATGAAGACACCAGTCCTCAACCACTGCTTTGGCATACAGTATGTACAAGAATAAGTTTCGATACATTCAAACTTAAGGTCAGCTAAACATAAATGTTGACTGAGGCTCGACACACACATTCATATTTCCGTCAAGTATCTCCTGATCACGACAATCCCCTAGCGAAGCGACAGTGCAGTAGTCCGTATAATTGCCCCAGCGTCGCTTACTTCCGCTCGTCATGCGTCAAAACTACCTCTGCTTCGTTGACACGAAGTAGCTCATCGATTGAAGAAGACGCTACTGTGAGTGAAGCTTTGCACTCAGCGGGAGCATTTATATGTGGCCACGTTGATTTGATTATAATATCAATGACATCCTCTGAGAATCCCAAAACTGCAAGCGTGTAAATAAATTTAAAGGCTAGGCCAAGAGAAGTTGCCTTCATCATGATATTTAAGTGGTTATGAATGTTAAACACACAGCGTTTGGTATAACGAACAATAGATTCTTCATTTTTGTTCTTTTGTTCCTTTGATCTTCGTCTTTGATCTTGGACTTGACGGTGGTATCTAATGATATTAGTATATATATACGTTTTCCGATATCATTTTTTTCAATCTGCATGTATTGCGGCTGCTTTGTACGATTTGTACATAGTTGTTTTGTATTAATCTTTGGAAACGACCGAAAATTGATACGCGCGGATGTCATCCATATAATCAAATCAACATTGCCTCATAATGTGTCAATATGTGAGTCATTGTTACAGACTTTCCCTTACTTTGATCTTGATCTGTCATGGGGCTGTAGAAGTGGCACAGTTCTGCTTATCAGGAGTGAATGTGTACTCAGTAATCTCTGATAAGGATGACGGTCATCGTTAAAATTGGTATTCAATAATTCTCTCCAGGCATATGGTCGTCTTATCAGATCCTTGCTAATGACAATCTACATCATCAGAAACATTCCTGAAGGGGCATGAAGAAGTTGGTACTATGGGTTTGGTACTCGTAATAATATGGTTTGGCATTGATATATAGTCTGTGTAGTTTGCAAGATGCTGAAAGAAGACCCGTTTCTTGCTTTTTTTTACCCCCCAAAACAGTTTCTCATTTTAAGTGTCGTATTACCCGCCTCACATTAGGCGCGATTCGATCGGAAGACTAGTTTACGAGCTCTAAATGACATTTTCGTGAGTAAGACGTCCGGTGTTCTCACGATCATCTTCCGATTTTTAGGGATCGCCGGCAATTTTCAGGAGTCTTACGACGGTCGCGGTGCAGCGAAACATGTTCTTAACATAAGCGACAAGTCACAGGAGATCTCCGAGATCGCAGAGCTCGTTACCGAGTCGCAGATCGTGCGTGCAAATCGTGCGTACCTTGCAAGGGTATCGGTCAATAGTCTTGCGTCAATCCAACGATTGAAGACCGATAGGCGAGCACAGACATAGTTATTAATCATCGAACGCAAATCGGATGGCGAACGCTCGTTAGTCGGGCGACATTCGGGCGACGTTCACCCGACTTCCGATTGTTTACAAATATTGAATTTCTGGGAATGTGAGGGTAATTCTAACATTGTGGCCCCTGTGGCAGTATGTAGGCTGGCTTTGTGACACACTTTCCTTTCTTGTGTCATTTCTATTATGCCCGCGCATTCCATTCATTGGTTAAAAAGATTCCGACAACAAAATAAGCAACATTTATTGATCTCTTGCCTTTTTTGGGGAACGTTTTGTATTCCCTTGTCCGCGTGCAAGAGGTCATGGGAGGTTCATTATCATAGATTTATTCACCGCCGATCGCACGAGGCTCGCTTATATGTGAGGAGAACAGGTTTTGGGCGAAAAATACGCAAGACCATCTTAAGATCTTAAAATCAGCCGACCTTCCTGCGATCGCGAAGTACGTCCGAAGATCGTATATAATGTGAGGCGGGTATAAGGACGGCTTGCTGCCGAACGTGTGCAGTTCATGGATGCTATCTCATCAACAGCAGTGTTCTTCATCAGAGTTCTACATCCGCCAGCATTAAAGCCTAGCTTAAGATCCAGCTCAGAAACATTAAAGGCGAGAAAGGTGCTACTTTCTTAGTATTTTCTAAGGACCTGCACCATTTGTCATGTATTTTTGAACACGTTCATAAGTTTGTACAAGTTTATTGCAAACTTTTGCCCAAGGGCCCCGTCATCATGGTTCTTATCATCACATTGTCGCCATGCAGATGTGTCCATGCCGGGCGTCTGGAAATCTGGTTCCTCTTCCATGATAGAATTTGTCTGTTTAAAAGGCTGAAGGAATGAGAGTTTTCAGTGTGAATTGAAGTCTGATGGCTGGCATATTCATCAACCAGCTGATATTAGTTACTCTGTGTCTGCCACTCCTATCTTCTATCCTAGCCTAATTGATTTGTTGATGTGTATCTTGTCAGTTTATTTCTTGAAATTTGCCGATTACCTGAATGAACATGACCGACAAAAATCCATACTCGCAAAATATCGCGCCATTTGCGGACACGAAACAGGACACAAATGGGTTTTAAAACCCAGATAGTAATGCGAGGATTTTTCACCATGCGATTGCCACAAACTTAAAGTAATCTCTCAGGTGCTTAAGTGCAATCTGAGGCAAAGTACCGTGCTATCAATAACGGTATTGGCCACCTACCAACCTGCGGTATTGACCAATATCCGGCTCATAAACTGAGCAATTCCTGTTGCTGAAGACAGCTTCCAAAAGCCGCGGTTTCTGCGTTCCAATACAGAACAGCGTGTCCTTGCACCAGAACCTCCATGGGGTCACCCGCAATTACAGAGAAATCAGTTTTTATCGGCGCCTTTAAGCGCAATTCCGTGAGCCCGGTGGGATTGTCATATTTGATTATCTACGAAGACGCCCAGGAATAAAACGGACCCTCGTGTATTGACTTTTGAACCACAGGCGCCTTTCTGGTTACTTCTGAAATTTAACGAGGAGCAAAGAGCAGATAGAGATAGGTTATAATGAAATATTCATATAACAACACGATCGAGAGGGATTGTTAAGTTTTGCAATATTGGTAATTGACGAGCCAGTTCAAGGTCTGTTTTAGGAAACAGCTCAAACTTTTTCTGTTAAGGCTAAACTTTTGCATATGATGATGAACATAAATCATCACATCATGATCTCCTATTCTCCACTACTACGTTCTTTTATTAGCTATAACGTGCTCGTATATTTTCCTGTGAAAAGATACATTCCAATCTTCCACTTTTGCTACCGCCAGTTAGACACTGTGAACACGCGATAAATTGGTGTTCGTACCAGTACTCGGGCAGCCGCAACAGACAACTGAGGCATAAGATACCTAATTTATGGGGGAGATTACGGGACGGAAATTAGACGTAGGTGTACCTAACAAGTCATGTCTGTGCAAACAAAGGGTTTGTCCTTGATGTTTCCAGTCGTTATCTAAGGAAGGACAACTTAGATGTTGTCTGAATATGAATTATCCCCGGCTCAATTGTAGCAAGCACGCACGTCCTATAGATTGTCAAAGTCAAAGTCAAAGTCAACTGACAACCAAGACGTCTGTCCCCAAGCGGGAAATGAAAAGTTTACACCGACTTAAAGATTTGAAGGTAATGAGTTTAAATAATCGTTCTCATTAAGATTGTTATCGTCCTTCAGAATGGTGAACACGTCTTTTGTGTCACTTGTTGATGCGCTGTTAGTACAGTAGTAACCGACCGTTGACAACATGAAACACCAAGTTGGTAAGCTGTGTTCACAAGAGTAATGAAAGTGCAATTCTTCAATTGTTTTGGATTTTATGAATAGCTAGGACCCCTTGCACTTGCTGATAAGCTCTTGTAAATGTATCACTAAGTTGTTAAGCTGTAATCCCTTGTGCAATCTAGTGTAAACAAAGTTTGATTTATACATTGTACAGTAAAATCCTGGCACACGCACAAACTTTCAGTCGTTATCAGATCTGCCTTTACCTTTACCTTCACCTTACTACAATCGACTTAGTAGAAGGTAAAGATGAAGAAGTTGCGGCTATCATCTTCACCTTGTTACAATCGAAGTGCCCGTGTTGCCAAAAGTGCCCAGAATCTACCTTCGATGAACGAGGGGATTAGCAGGTACCCGTGGGACTAATTATGAAAGATCGCTGCAACTAAAGAATAATTCAGTTTATACTGGGTCGTGCACGTGGCCTACGTGATAGGTCATTCTCTGGCTGATAACTCTAACCGCCATCGATGGTGATTAATTTTGACCTTCATCATTGTACGTCCCCGTTGCGAACATTCCTGCTGCGGTTTCAATAGATAATGTCAAAACACAGATTATCATGATGAAAACGGTTTTTAACTACATAAACGAAGGTGATAATTAAAAGTCCAATACAAAACAAACTCAATCTACACAAATATTCGACGAAATGACATACAAAGCTGTACAACTCAAAGGGGCATTCCACTCCAGAAGCGAGAGTTATTTTCTGCTGATTTTTTTGTACAAATGCACTCGACTTTTCGCAAAGTTATCTCATTTGTCTTGTCAACAATGATCCTTTTCTAAATCTAAGTGCCCCCATATGAACCCACTTAATAATAATGTACTGCACTGTACATGATTTTGCCAGCATGGCCGACTTTCATCACACTTTCTCGCCAACTGTAGTCGGGATAAGCTTGACAAAAAGCAGTCAAGTGACTAGCACACATTGAGGGAGATACAAAAAAGATTTGGAATAGAGAGATATGGGCACTTAAGTATGAGAAGTTGAAATGTCAATGTAAAATGGTGTGCCAAAACTGTTTGTGTGACCGACGTCGGACACAATTTCTAACCGCTAACGGTTAGGTCGCTAAGCTAACGACCGCGTTTAAGTGACTATTAGACATTTAGGATAGTACACAAAAACTTTAAGACTAGCGACTGCAGTACAGAGATTTGGCCACTTTTTAATGGATATTTAAAAAGGCTACTTTTATATAAGGTGGACTTATACATGGACAAATTACTATAGAATGACCCACACATAATAATTGAAACATGTTGGCTGGCAGTTCTGATGACGTTTGTGCACACACAGTTAGTCTACTCAAAAAGTAATCCTAAAATATCATAGTATCGACATTTATACCAGTACCAACCGGTACCTGTTCCCATGGTCGAAGCCACGCCCTCCCCACCAGCGCACAATTGGAAGGGTCCTTAGAGGAATTCAAGAACCCGTTCGCTACAATGATCACCCTGCGTTTAGGCTTCAACTTGTAGTAAATTTGACCAAAAAAAACTTGATTCAAGCATAAATATTTATTCTCTGAGGAATTATGATACCCTCTTTTGGAGTGGAATACCCGTTAATTAAAGCCCTCACTTTTCATCCAACTTCAATAAACAGATATACTAGTAATCTAAAGTCGCCCAAACAAGAATTAGGAAATGTTCATAGATTTTATGAGACTTTCGAGTTGAAGTCAGCTCTTTCATTTATCAACAAGCCCCTGTAATATACAACATTGTGTAACATCCCCAAATATGAAATATGCAACTCCTGGAATCAACTCAGATATTGAATCTCCTGCAAGCGCAGCGAACAGTCATGTTCCTGCTCCTCAGTTTCTGGTTCGTTTACGACGGCAATAATCCGTGACTAATAGAGGGATTACCATACAGACGGAAGCTCTTTATAAGCAATAAAGGCCTTATTAAGCATAACCGTAACATAAAATCTCATCGTAACCACATAAATCAAGTGTCAATGACCCCTGTATGTTCTTATCTCTTCTTTCATGAACTTTGAAATATCCCCAAATGAGCGATTCTAGATTGCTTTAGGGTAAATCAATATTTCTGTGTTTACATAAACCAAAATTACCGTTTTATATGAGATAATAAATAACACTCAATATCATGAGTAATATTTGTGTCAATATCATGAGTAATATTTTAGTCATCATAATTGCTCAACAGAGGCGCAAATTTACTATCCTATTCATGCAAAATGAAATGCAATATGAATATACACAGCACAAACGTTACTGAAATACATGAATAATTCTTTTAAACATTTGCTTGCGCAACGTTTGTTTTGTTACATCTTTAACCTTCATGTCTAATCTCCATTGACTTATTATGAAATCAGATTAGCATCGTTAGAGCCAGAGCAAGTGGGAAACGATAGCATTTTCGCCATATGGTAGGTATAAATTTGGATTTTTTTCGACACATCTGTGAGGTATCGATTTGAATTCTTTCGGGAAATGTTTATCACATATTTATCACATATTATATTGGCTTAAATGCTGTCGTATTCGAGTGAAGAATGACGTTGCTAACAGGCATCATTGGATTCTGCAAATGACTCTATTGGTCACGGGGAATGGAGGGACATTACAGTGGCCATTTCGCACGTGCTGAACTTTCCAACGCTTTCCAACTTCTTAAAGCGACGAACAATGTTATTAGCTTGAGGTAGGAGCTGGATATCATATCCCAGCTGCACCGCTGATGGATTTTCCGTGGCCTGTGGATCAATAAAGCCGTGATACCCATCTGTAACGCGCTGCCTGATCGGTAAGTGCGCCCGTTTCGCCAGAGATCACGTGACCCCATACCCGCAAGCGGGCCTGCACTTTTGCGGTGGCTGACCTCCTCTGCTAGCTGCTAAAGTGTGATATGGTTCCCTTCTGGATCGCGACAAACAAGGAGTAACAAATGTTGACATCTGTACTATTCTCGTTTCGTAAAGTCTGTTCTCCACCAAAATTGAAGCTACATTTCTTTGTGATGTCGATACGTGATAATTTGATCTCCTCTGGGCATACTGCAGTTTACTGTACGAGGGTGTAATGGCCATATGGTATGTAGTCTTAGCGGGATGTATTCCTCTAACTGCAAAATCAATACCTGCAATGAAGAGAAAGCAGTAATGAAAGCAAATTCATTAAGGGGAATGGCTTAGGGATGCACTTTTCTAAGCTCATACGTTTCCGTAATTATACATATTACGTCTACAAGCATTCGTTGTGAAGTGGGGACAATTAACTGACAAAGGGCCCAGAGAGATATAGGACTAACGAATGGATAGGAATTTGTTCCTCAATATCTTGTGTTAAAGCTTGCTGCACCTGGGCATTAAGGCAAGATTTAGTTCTGTTGTGCAATTTAACAGAATCGACGTGATAATCAGAAAACGAAGTCTGAATTTCTTTGAAAATCAAGTCATTTTGGATTGGAATGCAATATTTGAAGAGACTCAAGTCCCAGGAATATTGACTTGTGGGGGCGATTGCCCCGTACAAAGTCTGAATTGTCCAGTCATCTCGTCTTGATTTCATCAGAGTGAAGAAGACTTGGGGGCGATCGCCCTGTAGCTTTCAGGACTTGGTGGCGATCGCCCTGTCAGTACTTCGGGGCGATCGCCCTGTCAGTGCTTGGGGCGATCGCCCTGTCAGTGCTTGGGGCGATCGCCCTGTTATCGGTACTTGGGGGGCGATTGCCCTGTCAGTGCTTGGGGGCGATCGCCCTGCCAGGGCTTGGGGGCGATCGCCCTGTCAGGATTTGGGGGCGATCGCCCTGTCAGGATTTGGGGGCGATCGCCCCGTCAGTCCTTGCAGTACCTGGGGGCGATCGCCCTGACAGGACAATCGCCCGTGGTGGGCCAGTATGGGGCGACTGCCCCTACTAGGGAAAATAAAAGTACATGACAAGTAGATTTGCACAAATATTTTGTCAACCTGTTGAATGGATCACAAAAGAACTACTCAATTGAATAAGACGTTACAGCGTAGTCATCAATCATACCTGTTTATGATACTTAGCTCATTGAATTATGATGATCAATTTTGAACTACATCGATATCTTTCACAAGGTAGGCGTATTCCTTTCATACATACATGACAAGGTGTGTTGAAAAGCAGACAATACATATCTTACTCTTCTTGGCAATATCAAAGGATGATAATTTTCGTAGACGCTATCAGTAAATACGTGGTGCATTTATAAGCTGTGACTATTAAAAGCGGCTGGAAAGAGAAATAGACCAAATAGACAGATATTATGTCCGAGGAGTTAGTCCGCTAAAGGTTTACAGTTTGCCGACCTGAGCAAAATGTACTCCTATAACGGACAAACCCCTCTTGCATGTTATCCGTCTATTTGGCCGATTTCTTAACTTTCCAGCCACCCCAGGAGTAAAGGATGATAAAAGGAAACGTTAAAACAGTTTGTGTTCGTCTAACACATGAAACTAATGATTACACTCAAAACTGCGTTCTACATAAAAGTAATGGACCGTTTCTATATTTCGTTAGCTGAATCACACTTGTATTTTTAAGTCGGGGCGAGGGCCGGCAAAGGTGTCCTTACCTGTTCCCTCGCCCCTTACACTTCTGTATTGAATCTTAATAAACAAATAAACTTGTAAGTTGGATATGGTTCAGTCGATCAGTGGTTAATCCTGGTTGCAGCCAGTGTCTTGTGAATCTACTTGTTATGTTCAAATTCCATGCCCTTCGGTACGCTCTCAATTCTGGCTACATCTTGCAGCTGCTTCTTCCATCAGCGCGAGCGAAACTAGACCATACTTGCTCACTACGTATACCTCTCCTAGTCCTTTCCATCCGTGGTATTCTCTGAGCAGCAACCTGTAGCCAATGAATGAATGGATGGATGAAGAATGACACTGCATCCCACACATAAAATAAATAGAAAGCCTAAGGTAAGGTGTGAAGCAGACACAGACACGTGTATGCATACATTGCATATTGTATAGTATGACATAAATACATACATAATATACATACAACAGTGGACTACTTATATGCCAGAAGGGCTCAAATTCACAGATTGACAGCTGAGGAAAGCAGTCACAAAAGCATATCCGACAAACGGAATTAAGATATGGAGCAGGCAGGAGACATGTTCCTTAGAAACATTTGATCAAAACAGTCAAAAGAAACTGTCATTTCTCTTAATCCGGTCAGAAAGTAGAATAGGGATGTGATACATAGATGCAGGAGTAAGTGATTTCATTTTTTCTCTGATGTACAGACGGTAAATATTTATTCAGCTGCCCTATTTTCTTGACAATCTCTTGAGTAAACTGACATGTCTTAGACAACTAAGTGTTACCCGTAAACTGCAGGTTCAGAAAGATTGGAATCTGTCTTTACGAATATTAATTTATTATTAATGAAGGGATCAACAAAAGTAATGACTTGATTTTGTTTGAAGCAACGCACATGTCACGCTGTAACAATGTAATAAAGACAATTCAAAACCTTGCATTGCTAGGCAGAGCCATATGCATGAAAAATATATTGTGCCTTTGCACACTGTCAAACTATTACTACTATATAATACTAGCAAAGGAACGGCACGATCGCAGGAAACATTGAAATAAAGAAACAATGGATATGAATAGTTAAGAGGCTATGACAGTACATGGAATAGAGAATGGTCAAAGTCGCCTTCTATCTAGTCTATGCATAATTTTATTAACTGTGGTCTTGGTAAAGATCTTACCTCATTCCTCCCA